>NW_022605576.1:1843569-1847885 GCF_008692095.1 Etheostoma spectabile | reverse complement strand
CAACACAAAAAATGGATCAGCTCAGAGCCATGCAGGCCACGTTGGAAAAATACATTGTCCTCAAAACTATACTGTTATAACAAAAAAAACGTATTTATAAGAATGACTGATAGTTTTGATAAGTGTGCTTAATGCTTCATATTTATTATATTAAAACAAAAGTAACTTATGTTAAGTAATGTTTTTTTGCAGCAACTTCCCGCTCTGTGTTGACAAAACTTGAACTTGTGTAAAAACTTAAAAAGTTCCGTGAATTTTCTTGTAAAGATAACTCATTTGGGATAACAATGTGTGCTGTAAACACAATTGATTATTATATGTACTTATTGCGTATGACGTATCCATTGATATTACCTAGAATGTGAGACAACATGACCCGAACAAGAAATTGATGAACATTGTTTTTGCATTTTTCAGATTGGCTGTGGTTGCGGTCAGGAGCCTAAATTCCTGAAATAGTTTCATGGATTCATGTTACATGAGCCTGATAATTATAAAAGGTTGGTAAGATGAAGTGCTGACTAAAGAGGGAGCAACACAACTCCTTTTTCAGAGGAATGAAAGCATTGCAGCTTGGAGGATGACACCGCCCACTGATCTGTTTATATCTCCATCATACAGCGTTGAACCCTCATCATGCAGCATGTTACAGTATGGTATATGAGATATGTTTGAGACTCACCTGATGGAATCCAAGATAGTCCACGATGGTTGAAGAGGCATAAAAAACCATGCCGTCACTGCTCACCACCAGGGCGAAGCCTGTAAGAGACTAGACCGAGACAGACAGGAATCAGCAGAGACTCAGGGCACCTCAGGCAGCAAATTTAAAAAAAAACGTGCAAAAAAAACGGCATTATAGACAAACACAAACAACTGTATTTACTCGCTCTGAAAGCTGACTTTATGGCATGATGGCTCCCAGCAGAAACACAACAGAACGCTTATTATTTATGACCCAACTGTGGTTATAGTCATTACTGTACGATTTTTCAAAAGCAGCCAGAAGTTGTCTCTAGCCAGACTTTTTTTTTATAGCACAATGTTTAATTTATATCACTCTTTCCATAATTCTCAGAACAGCAAATTACAGTAAAAATGGAACAAAAGATTGAATAATACTGGACACTGGAGCAGGAATGAAAGACAGATGGTTATGGAACTAAGTGGGCCAAATAAAACTAGCTGATTTGTAATGTAAATTATTGCTTTTGAAAGAGCTTTTTGAATATTTTCTGGTGTTATTTAAATTCAAGGTACTTTGAAAGCATTTTACTTGAAGATGGTGTACACTCCAATTTGCTCCTCTTTAAATGTATGTACATCATAACTTTGATAATTAAGTCTGTTTGACTGGTAACATGCTTTGATTTGCGATTCCAAACACGATTCAAAGCAGAGAAACTCCACACACACTCCCTCGTTCCCTCGTTCCCTCTTTCCACACACACCCGTGCTGTGCACACATGGGGGAAGAATGGGCTTACAGAGACAAGTGTTGATTAAAAAGAACATTTTAATAAATACATAACTGGCTTCAGTCAAATAAGGATGGATGGACAGATGGAGATGGAAGCAAGAGTGTGAGAGAAAAAAGGAGAGAGACTTCCAGTGTGTGTGTACTATGTTTAACTACATTTGTGGGGACCGAAAACTGGGAATACAGTATACTTATGGGGTCCTGACAGCTTTGTGGGGACAAAATGCTGGTCCCCATAACTTTAAAGGGCTGTTTGAGGAATAAGACTTGGTTTTAGGATCAGGGTTAGAGTTAGGTTATGGTTAGGGTGGGGGTGGGGGTTTAGGTTAGGCATTTAGGTATGATGGTTAAGGTTAGGGTAAGGGGCTAGGGAATGCATTATGTCAATGACTGGTCCCCACAAAGATAGTGAGACACACTTGTGTGTGTGTGTGTGTGTGTGTGTGTGTGTGATAGCGTGACAACTGCAAGGCTACTTGACCTGCGTGACTGCTGCTGCCAGAGTCTGTCATGTCTATTTTACTGCGAGACTATGCAGGTCTTCCATTGTGTGTACAGTGTGTCTTCTATGTGTTATATAGCCCTGTGGCCTCTAAATTCACACTCACTCCCTCACTTTCTCCTAACATTGATCTGATTGCCTTAGCGAGCCGTGCAATGCTCCGCTCACTGCACATGCTCCATCCTATCCACATAATAGACTCTGAAACCTGTGACGGACACGTATCTGTACTCTGACATATGACAATATGTGGAAAAGATAATATGATGGCGAGGGAAACAGTCGAGAGCTGGGAAGATGACTCCGGTTCTTAGCGATGTAGATGCAGATGTTGTTTGACAAGTTCAACTGGCACATGTTCATAACATCCAGCGGGGAGGGGGACCGCCTGCAGACTCAGACACACACACACACACACACACACACACACACACACACACACACACACACAGCTTTCCGCAGCAAGCACTCAAAAATAAATGATGCACAAACATATCTGATTTGTACTTTTCCTGATTATGAACCTGACTCAGCACTTACTAAACAAGATTTGGACATCAAAGATCTGTGTGTGCCTGTCACACAAAAAAAGAAGCTTTTGAAATGTGGGAGCAACATAGATTAGAAGGGTTACCAAATCCAATATACTTCTGAAAACAGCGCTTTGAGTCCAAATCCCAAATGTCAACGTTGGATATATGATATATATGTTTTTTGGACCAAGAATTTGACTTTCTGGGATGTTTGCTGTATGGAAACCTTGTGTTTTTGCTGTGAAAAGGCTGTGAGTGGAGAAGAGGAAAAGGAGAGAAAAAGCTGATACATGAGCGCTTTGTCAGCAGAAGTGCCAAACATTCGTGGTGGTGTGTGGGGGATCGAAACACAGCCTCTCGCTCTGAAAACCCGTATTTTTTTGTTGAGCTACAGGTCCTTCTTGTCCGTTTCGACTCAATAAGACGAATTTCCTAAAGTGGAAGTGGACCGACTGTTTGAATCAAGTGTCTTAATGCAGACAGATACAGTGGGTTGCCTTCGTTTACACACCCACTAAAAAAATAAAATGAAAAAAAACATCTTTTGGAAATTGATCTTAATGCCTTAATTTAAAAACCTTATAAGGACACCAATTTTCCTTGTGGATGAATAATGTATTCAAACTAAATAAATGTTCTTCCTTAAAGTAAAAGGGGCATTAGTATACACCCCCCTATGTTAAAATACAGGGGCATTAGTATACCCCCCCTATGTTTTAAAATACAGGGGCTTAGTATACAACCCCCCTATGTTAATACGGGCATAAGTACCCCCCCTATGGTAAATACAGGGGCATAAGTATACACCCCCCTATGTTAAAATACAGGGGCATAGTATACACCCCCCTATGTTAAAATACAGGGGCATGTATTATACCCCCCTATTTTTAAAATACAGGGGCATAAGTATACACCCCCCTATGTTAAAATAACAGGGGCATAAGTATACACCCCCCTATGTTATTTACCAGGAGCTAGTTACCCCCCTAGTAAAATACAGGGGCATAAGTATACACCCCCTATGTTTATATACAGGGGCATAAGTATACACCCCCCTATGTTAATATACAGAGGGCATAAGTAAACACCCCCCTTGTTAATATACACGGCCACAAGTATACACCCCCCTATGTTAAAATACGGGCATAAGTATACCCCCCCCTATGTTAAAATACAGGGGCATAAGTATACCCCCCCTTTGTTAAAATACAGGGGCATAAGTATACCCCCCTATGTTAAAATACAGGGGCATAAGTATACACCCCCCTATGTTAATATACAGGGGCATAAGTATACACCCCCCTATGTTAAAATACAGGGTACATAAGTATACACCCCCTATATTAAATTCCCATAGAGGCAGGCAGATTTTTATTTTTAAAGGCCAGTTATTTTATGGATCAGGATACTGTACATCCTAAAAGGTTGGAACATCTTTTGGAAATTGAGCTTAATGCCTTAATTAAAAAAAAGTATACAAGTACCCACAGCCCTATGTTAAATTCACATAGAAGAAGGCAGAAAATATAAAAATGTGCCTGCCTCTATGGGAATTTTTTCTTCCACTTTTTAATCAATTTTAGCATGGGTGTGTAAACTTATGCAAGGCAGTTGTGCACAGTACAACGCCTGATTAGATTAATATATTTATGATCTTCTTGCAACAACAGGGTTTTGAACTCTGAACCTTTGCTGTCGTAGGCAGGTGCCGATCACAGGGAGCAATTATCTGGATAATGACCTCACAATCTCTAGTAGACATATTAAGGGCAAGATTGCATGAAAATGCAGAATAAAAAAA
>NW_022605576.1:1819518-1843559 GCF_008692095.1 Etheostoma spectabile | reverse complement strand
AAAAAAAAAAAAACATTTCTCGCTAGACAATTTTGAGAATTTGTGTACTTGGTTGAGACAGCATAGAGATGCCTGTAGTACATTTTCACAAATATCAATGAATGACAAACGGATGTTTAAAGACGCTTTATTTTGAATTGACTTCAGTGGCGTAGATGAGGACACAATTCAAAACATTTTTAAATTCACTTTTTGAGATACAATTCTGAAATTTTGCACGCTAAATCTAAAGTGATCTTGGAATTTTGTGAATTTCTTTGTCAAAAGTGTAATTTGGAAGAAGTTGCAGAATTTTGTTTGCACTACTGTATGCAGTAACATTTTAATGCACTGTGGGTTCAATTTTGGATAAATCAAAAATCGGACTTTTGTGGAGAACAGTGTGGATATGAAGTCCCCGAAGAATTTTAAAATGGCTGCTGTAGCGCCACCTTCAGGAGTATTAGCAGACAAATCACACTGATTAAGTTGGGCACGGGACTGGACTTTGGTGCAAAGTTTGGGCATTTTTTTTACACATGGGAACATGGATTTCTAAGGAAGATGAAGAATAATACTATATCATACTGGCAAAAACAATAGGGCCAATGCAGCTTTGATGTTCAGCCCCAAAAAAATATGTCCAGTTGCATAATTCTTCTTCCACAATCAGCTGAAAAATGTAGTACATGACTCAGTAATCTGGGATTTGAGAACTTGTCCAAACAACAGATGGGAAAACAACCTGAATTTACTTGTATGCAATGTTGCCTTCAGGAGGTTCAACAAGGCATAAAAAGGCCAACATTTACATTTTGGGTTCATTTAGTATTTTTTTTTGCCAGTTCACCTTTCTTCTCCATTCCTATTCCACGTCATTGAAATGCCACAGTAAATTTCCGCGACCCATTTTCTTTTTTAAGGACTTTGACATTTTTCTTCTTCTGGAACAAATAGGCCTTGGACTTGAGACCTGAAAGAGTGTGCAGGCAAAACATTCTATTTGGTAAGTTTATTACTATAATTGGCTTTCCAAAGAGGAATTCTTGGCAAATATACTATAGATGAATGCACCGCATTTTAATTTTCACATGTCCAAAACTATTATGGGAACACCCATCCATTTAACTTGGAATAGGACAGGCCATTTACACTGTAAGGCCCAGAGGAAGAACTAGCATACAGCCTTTACAACTAGAAAAGACATTGTTCTTTTCTTTATGAAAAAAACACCTATTGTTACATTTCCCTTGGGATGAATAAAGGATCTATCTATCTATCTATCTATCTATCTATCTATCTATCTATCTATCTATCTATCTATCTATCTATCTATCTATCTATCTATCTAATAATAATGGAGTATTTTTAACATTGTAATATTTCTTCTATAAGAAGTAAAAAATTAATTTTGTCCAAATATCTGAGTGACACTTGAACACAACTCTCTATCTATCTATCTATCTATCTATCTATCTATCTATCTATCTATCTATCTATCTATCTATCTATCGACCAAGTGAGAGACATTTATATCCCTATTAAAAAGTAGGAAAATAGAAATAGAAAGTTGATAAAGAAAAAAGAAAATGGATTAATATTGGCTGCATTATGATGCATGCTTTTTGTGTTTTTTTTCTCAATTCCCATTCCCTCTCTTCCTTGCATACTGAAGCCTTTAGGTAATGGAAGCCGGCACCTGCTGCTGGCCCGCTCCGCCACATATCCGCAACTACAACACCCCCGGCTCCCATAACTGCCCCTGGGAAACTAAAAGCTTTCACTTACGAAGTCTTAAGAGGCGCTTTGCACGCAGAGCCCAAAATAAAATATTGGTTCACTGGAATTTCGAAGCAAGGGAGCGTAGTAGGGGAAGAGGTGGATGCTGGGGGTGGATACTAAGTATAGAACAATGTGGGACTCTGATATAGTGAATGATAATTGAAAAAAAATGTTGGATATCATAATATTATCATGAGTGAAACCACATCGGGTAACACATAAGAAACACATTCTGTCTCTAGTGAGGGGAATTACTTTTTTAGAATTATTTTAATTATTTCCTTCAAGAAGTAATACATATCCAAGCATATTGTGTGATTTCATACTCCAATCAGAGTACAACTCCTACTAGTAACAGTATTCCTCTACTCCAAAGGATCTTCAACCACACTCATGCATGCTCATACTCATACTTTAACATAGGCACCTCCCCACACAGCTTGACACACAAACCCAACCACCCACACACACACACACACACACGCACGCACGCACGCACGCACGCACAAATGCACGCACGCACACACACTTGGTTTCCAGCTCTCAGTCACCATACCTAGTTCTTATTTCTCAGGCATTACATAACTTTACAAGGCTTCATATATGTTCTGCCACCTTGTTGAATTGTTACTTTTGGTTCTGGTGTTCAAAGATTGATTTTTCTATACTTAAATAATATTTCATTAGTCCCTTCCATTGCTGTAGCGATGGGGCCTCTGTATCCTTCCAACACTTTAAAATTAATATATATCAAAAAGGAGAAAAGGACCATCCATCCAATGGGGTATTTTAGTTGTCTGTATTTTGGAAGATGCTGCTCAAGACTGTGAATTCCATTTTGATTTTCTAAGTGTTGGTCATCCATTTTTGCATCTCTAACCCTTACAAAGCTCCTCTCGTTCCCAGAAAGCGTCTTTTAGTTGGTGGGTCCACCACTTTGGCCCAGGAATATCTCAACAACTACATCAAATGCTTTGTTTTGGGACCAAATACCGCTGTAGTTTGTGTGAAGTACAGTACTGATACGCAAATGTTAACATGCTAAACGGAACATCTTCATATTATTATCATTATCAGCCATTTTCTGTCCATAGGTGGAAAGCAATCCTCATATCAGTGCAGATATTTTATATATGTATATATATAGTTGCTCTCAGGACTGTGCACCAAGCCCCCCCTCGCTTTTTTCTCTTTTTTTTTCTCTGCACTACCTATACTTTTTATATTCTTATATTTCATATTTTTATATTTGGTGTTGACGCTGTAAAGGTTTTGCTTCAATCTCATTGCACAGGTACTGCACATGTGTATAATGACAATAAATGCTTTCTATTCTATTCTATTAACCCACTATTGTACTAAATATTGTTCGTAGCGCCAATTCTCCAACTATTGCAGAAAAAGATGGATAAAAAGGTGGTGCTGATGATAAAAAAAGAGTGCCA
The DNA here is from genome assembly GCF_008692095.1 of Etheostoma spectabile. NCBI lineage: Eukaryota > Metazoa > Chordata > Actinopteri > Perciformes > Percidae > Etheostoma > Etheostoma spectabile. Next base: position 1,840,353 of record NW_022605576.1, on the reverse strand, counting down.
GTTAAACCATAAATGAATGAAAACAATGTTGAAATCGTGATGGTAATATGTGAATCTGTTGCATTCCGTTCTATGAAAAAAATCATTATGTTGGTTTCATAACTTTGTATCATACATTTTTGCACTGTTTTCCTTCCTGAAGATTTATCAGTGTGAAGCCACCTTGAATCAGTCCTCCCTTTCCTTTCTACTCCCACGTCATCAAAGTGAAGGGAGGGCTTGTTGTGTGTGCTGTATATCAGATATAATAAATATAATCAGGGTTATTGCCAAGTAAGTACTTACAAGGAATTTGCCTTGGTGGTTGGTTACATACAGAGCTGCTCATGAGTATAGCAACCCATGCTTAAGTCGACTAAAAAGTGGAATAAAAAAAATTATCTTTTGGAAATTAATCTTTGTGGTATCCTAACTGTAATATAACAATCTTAATGTCTTAATTAAAAAATGAGGAAAAATCCAACCTCTCCAAGCGCTGTTAGAATCAACTCCCAGAGATCAAGCCACGACATGATAGGCTTGGCGCCACAAGACAACCGCGAACGGATAGTTTTGTTACAATATGGCATTTATATTTGTTTAAATTATTCACTGCGTCTTCTTTTTCTCGTTACACCAACTTTTCCACCTAAGCAACGCATAAAAAAACATTTTGCAATGTTTCAAATTCTATTTCTACTTAGGCTTTTATGCAAAAATGGAAATCAGGTGGCTGGAAGCACACTCTGGAAACACTCATTGGGTTGGGAACCGGAGGGTCGCTGGTTCGAGTCCCCATATGGGCCAAAGCAGGGTGGTGGACTGATAGTTATAGAGGGGCCAGTTCACCTCCTGGGCACTGCCAAGGTGTTCTTAAGCAAGGCACTGAACCCGTATTTGATCAGGGTGCCTTTCCATGGGCAGCCCCCCCCCCCACTCTGACATCCCTCCATTAGAACATGTACAGGTACTGAGCATGTGTGTGTAATAACAACAGAGTGTAAATTGTAATTTCTCTGGATTAATAAAGTATACATTATTATTATTATTCTGGTCATTGTAAGCTTGTAGCATGTTAGTCACTAGCATTACTGCAGACCTTTTAACGCTTCTTATTATATATACGTTTCATATTTTGTAGAACTTGTTTCTATATAAAAAAATGTAACTTTGTAAATGCAACATATACAATAAATGGTGTATGTATTGAGTCAACCTCCAAAAAATCCCTATTGGTCAACATTTCACCAAGCAGATAATAAAACCAAAACCATCATACCATATCTCACGCATACAAAGTCATCCCTACCAAACACACACAAACATATCCGTCTCTTCCCTCTCTTGGGATCCCATCGCCATAACAACAAATACCCAGTTTGCTGGGAGGCCCTGGTGCAGGTTGAGTCACGCAACAGTAGGCAGCACATCACTACGCTCAATCTAGCCTTTTGTTTGGCTCCCCATTGAGACAACCTAACACGTCAAGAGAAGCATCAGTGGGTCAGCTCGGCTCTGTGTCTGCGCCCACACTGTTTGGCATGTCGGATGATCAGTGTCATATGTTGTTGGACAGACAGCCATCAGGATATTGAGTGTGTAGCGATGATCTGATGCTAAAGCAGTTATCATGTAGCGTGCTGCTGTGTGTGTCTGATTATGACATCCTGTCCGCTCTGGTGCCTTCAACCTGAAACACTTGCTGTTCTAGGAATTATAGCAAACACATCTTAACAAGTTTCATGTAAAATATATTCAACAACATTGGTCATAGCTGGGTGTCCTGATATCATGTAAAAAATATCCTATCATATAATAATCTGTGTTTAAATCTGAGTAAAGGTCTGAGGTCAACTGACAAAAAACTCTTCTCCTATTTCCCCCTTACTGTTGGCTTGCTGGGTTCTTCTCACTCTCTTCTGCTCACTTTCACACGACCGCGTGCATTCAGACTGAGACGCACGCACACACACACACACACACACACACACACACACACACACACACACACACACACACACACACAAGTGTGTCTCACTATCTTTGTGGGGACCAGTCATTGACATAATGCATTCCCTAGCCCCTTACCCTAACCTTAACCATCAAACCTAAATGCCTAACCTTAACCCTCACCCCCACCCTAACCATAACCTAACTCTAACCCTGATCCTAAAACCAAGTCTTATTCCTCAAACAGCCCTTTAATGTTGTGGGGACCAGCATTTTGTCCCCACAAAGCTGTCAGGACCCCATAAGTATACTGTATTCCCAGTTTTTGGTCCCCACAAATGTAGTTAAACCTAATACACACACACACACACACACACACACACACACACACACACTTGACTGGCTGCTCAAGCCGCCAGCATGGGTGAGTTCCCACCTCCTCCACTCTGACACTCCCGTCTTACCCTTATGTCACGCAACACCACAGCTCTGCAAAGGAGGCCAGAGCAAAGGGCAAAGGGCAGACACACACACACACACACACACAGCCCTCTTTCCCCTCTTCAGCATTTCATCAACGATACATGTATTGTATGATAGTAGCATAGTAAAAACCGATGGACAGTATTTGTATACAGCCTGTTGACAGAATTATTCCACACGTACAGAAACAGCCATGTGGTTTCTTACTTCCAGGAGGAGGCTGCTTTCATTGACCGTGGTGCCCAGGGGAACGCTCTCTTTCCGGGGTTCAGGGTTAGAGGATGCCGCGCTGATGCCGTGCTTCCTGGCGGGCTTCTCATTGTTCGCTATCAAAAAGAAAAAGAAAAGGGTAATTAAAAAATGGGCTGGAATAAGTGACTTATTTGTGTTAAAAGAATAACCTAATAGCAACCCGTTGGTTTAAGGATGTAAAAATAAAAACGTTGTTCAGTGTGGGGTTGCAAGTGCAAGTGGAAATTAAAAGAGCAGCGGCAAATAAAAGAAGAAAATCATACAGAGTCTTAACTACACAGACAGGGATATGTGCTCATACATGCTGCGTTCAAAGTCGGGAAAGTAAAATCAAGCACACCTCATATAGGTCTCAAAGATATTATTTTGTAGAATACAGAGTGTGTGTGTAGAGCCCTGTCAACACAGGAAAAATTGAGAATGATAACAAAGATTACATTTAAAGTATGCTTGCCAATTCTCCCACAACCCCTGTGATATGGCAGTGAGAGAGTTGGACCGACACTCAGACATGTGGCCGGCACATTAACTGTATCAGTCTCCTTTTGGACTGCACTAACACCAGGTATTAGTCTGTGTGGTGGGGCCGTGTAACAAAGCAAAACAGTGGAAGATTTTATGACTTTACAGGATTCTTCTCACACGATATAGCCACACGCACATGCACAGCTGACTGATCCACACAGAGTGATACAGAACGCACATTTAGTGGCTTTGGGTCATGTGGTTGATTCTCGATATCATTGTTAAAATGGACTTATTTGCTCTGCCACGTTCTCCATCATTTAATTCTGTTAAGACGAGCTTCATCCTTACTGAAGCGCCCTTATAAAAAAAAACAGTGAACTCTTTCCAGTTCCAGTGCTGCTGGTCTCTAGCTGAGCCTGACCTCTGACCTCTTTGTCAGAGCAGATTTCTTCTTTTGATCTCAAAGTAGGGTCCTCTGAAGGGCGCTTAGGGGCCTTCTCTTTCCTATTTTTCAATCCAACAAAAAAAGGATTCTAATCTTAGTTTTCACTGTAATCTCTTCCCACACACTGTACTGCAATTAAAGCCAATCAGCATGTCTCACTCACTCTCCTGCTCCTGTGTGCCATGTGGTATTTAAAAAAGAAAGAAATATCTTCTGAAGTTATACACATATCACAAGCAAGCCATGCTCCATCAACTACTACACACATGGGATGTTCTTTCTGCCGCTGCAGAGTGAGGCTTACCTACTACCATGCCGGCGTGTGTCCACATGCAATTAGCCTCCATGACTGTGGCGTGCAGAACTGTCACATGTGCACTGGTGACGTGTGTGTTGGAGACGTGCTTGCGTGTTTCTCTTATGGGTGTTCTGTCAGAGGGCATGTGGCTCACTAAAAGAGATCAGCTCTGCGCTCCATCACTCATTGTAGCAGGCACAGATTGGTCACGCAACACAATCACACACACACACACACACACCATAGACTTACTACGAAAAATGATCTAAGTATGAATGTATGTACAGTATCTTATGATGCTTTGCATGGTCCCCACTCCCCACCCCCACCATATAACCCCGTTATTCCTTCTTCCATGTCTCCCCCTTTCACCTTCAACCATCTCGTCCTCTGTCTATCCCCCCATCCCCATCAACTCATCTTCTACCCTCCTCCTCCTCCTCTCTCCACCCTTTCTTTGTTCAACTCTGCATCGCAGGCGATCGACAAGCGATTTCGTGATGCGAAGCGTTCCCCTTCTCTTAATTCCACCCTCAAGCACGCAAAGCTAATGCTTCTGTTCCCCCCCCCCCCCCCCCCCCCCCCCCCCCCATCCATACATTTGTCTGGATTTACTTTTTTTCACATTAAATCATTCAATGCAACATCAGGTTTTAGTCAGGCGATGTTTTTTCCTGAATTGCTAAAACACTAAACTGCATTCTCTGAACCAAAAGCTCAGTTTCCTGAACACCATTTGCTGAATGAGTCCCTTTTCTTGCAAAACTCCGAACTCATCCTCACTACTCGCTCAGACACACTCGACACTGTGATGCACTTGTGTTGCAAAATAGAGCGGGCGACTACAACTGCAACCCAGTTGTCACCGTACACACAACTCCAAATTGTACACACTCTTATACTGAGGCGATCAAACCGAGAGTGAATTCATAGTTCATAGTTCATTTATAATGAATGAATATTGAATGGAGAATATAAGCCAGTTCAGAGTGCACAGGAGCAGTGAATACTGTTTGATTTTGTGGATTTTTGTCTTCACTTCCGGGACCCTCTTGTGTCCCTCGGATACTTATTTGGGATTTTAAAAACAATACTGAAAAATATTTTTACTTCATATCAAACAACGGAGATAACATACATTATATGTTTAGGGAGTGCCATAAGTCTCTACAAGAACACAATTTAAAAATGGAAGTGGGGTTCGTTTTTTTGTCATAAGGTTATAATTCATGTTAAAAACCCACTGTGTGATCATTATTATGGTCATATCCAGAATCATTTTCTGAACTGAGTCAGGAATACATGTTTATCACAGAAAATAAGGCAAGGCCGTTGATTTTCAGGTAGCAAAAATGTAACTTGTATCATTTTTCTTCTTAAAAAAATACAAATTTGAAATGGGTCAATTTGACCTGAATACCAAACAAGGGTTAACAATATTTTATAATGTACTGTCGTGTGCTTTTCATTGGCCTTTTGCAGTTGGATTACTGTATTGTTCTACAAGTGGCTAATATATAGACATTCAGTATTGTAGTACTTTTCACTACTTTTAAGTGTACAAGTTAGTTACTGTACAAGTTTTGATATACTTTTGTTTTCATTGCGAGATGTGTTCACTATATGTGTTCTCGACTGTAATATCTCATGAATGCTCTGCAGTGTGGAGTTATCGACAGGCTGCGTGCAGATCTGAAAGCATTGTTTGGGTTTGCCAGCAGACTCGGGTGTTTTTATGAATATAAAGAGAAGAGAGAGATTGAGAATCTGGGTTGGTGTTTACAGTTTTTGAGAAAACGGGTGAGGGTTTCAAGAAATGTGTTTTAGCAGTCGAGAAAAACGTGTGCCTTCGCCAGTGCATTGACAGGCAGCTCAGTAAACTCATAAATGCCAGAAATAATGTTAATTATTTTGTCATTACCACCGCTAGGTGCAAACATATACAAACAAACGAGACTCTGACAGCCACACAAACACACACACACACACACACACACACACAAAACCATTTTCTTCAATCACAGCAATATCGTCCAACCAGTGGAAAGTAGTGCAGAGGGAAATGAATCTAATAAGCCTCTTTATTTTCTTCCTTCAACGCCTCATGTATTTTTGTTTTCTCTCTTACGGCAGCTTTTGGAGAGGATGCAGCGTCAGGAAAGACAAACACACGGGATGATTAATTATCGGCACAAGCACTTCCTCTGCCAACAATACGGGCTTTATTCGCCGCAGCTCGTGTCTTCGGGTTTGCTTTTCTTTGCCTCTATTTTTCTCCCTCTCTGGTCTATTAAGAAAAACAGAGTAGGTAATGGTTAGGCGTTTATGTGCTCTGTTTGAAGACAGGGTGTTAAAAAGTGACAAGTAGCGGGATGTACATGCTGCCAAGGGTGAGGCTGAAAGTGTCTAGCTCCGTTAGTCGCCCAGGTCTGTCTTTCCACTTCCACTGAGTAAACAAAATGTTAGGACCACCCGCCACATATCATTCAATTTACCTCACAAATGTCTCAGGACTTTAAAGTACCCATATTCTGCTCATTTTCAGGGTCATAATTGTATTTTGAGGTTGTACCACAACAGGTTTACAGATCCTGTTTTCACCCTGTGTGTTTAGGTCTCTGTTTTAGCTCCAGAGTGAGACATCTCACTTCTATCCTATCTTTGTTGGGAGCTGCACATGCTCAGTAGCTCGGTAAGATCTCATCAGCTAGATAACTTTCTCCAGCTTTGGTCAGTCCAAGGCAGGACTAGCTGGGAGACTTCTTCTAGACCAGGGCCACTTGTGGAATACCTGCACAACAGGGACAGGATGTAGTTCTTTTGGAGATTCTGGTCCACTAGTGGCTGTTGGAGCAGTGGTTTGCTATTGAGAACAAGCTAGCATGCTACGGTTAGCCACCTCGTCTCTAGTGACGTAGAAACCGTGCAGATGTTGAACAGCTCACCCGGAGACTGAAGACAGAGGACATTCAGAAACCGGATCTCACTCAAAACACCATGTTTTTATGTGTGTAAAAGGACCAGAGACACATAATAACACCCCAATTTTTTTCTTAATATGGGTACTTTAATTGTCTCAGATTACACCTTTGATGAGTGACTATGGAGCACATAATGACCTCAGATGATAGATTTTTTGAAATGAAAAGCTAATCTGCTATTGCAAAAGGGACTGTGAGGGAAAGAGATACAAGAAGTGAGAAAAGATCTGTAAAGTTGTGGTGAAGATTGCTGCGTGCCAAAAGAATTACTTCCACTGAAAAGGCAGCAACATGTGTCCCTCTTCCACAAATGAAAGGAATGAGCACATCATAAAAAAGGAGTGTGTGAGTATATGGATGTGTGAGTTTAGGACACACTCCACAACAATCAGGTATTAATTTCTGCCACCTCTACGGGGTGAGGTGAGTTAGGCCATGCAGCATGACATGGATTTGTACAGCCCAGTCCTGGTGAAAAAAGAGAAATATGTAGAGAAAAACAGAGAAGAGAAAGAAGAAACCGCCATAAGGAGAGACAGCGGTGAGACAGGGGAAGAGATGTCTCTGTGGACCCATAGTGTCACTGACATGATTTTATTCTGGGGATAATGGAGGTAAAACACAAAGAAATGTCTCGCAAAATGATGAGAACCGCACAAATGAATATTGCAACGCAGTCGTGTACATTAGAGCATTAGACTCAAATACGCATGGCATGACATTATGTTGATGAGCGGTGCATGACTAGTGCAGGGGTAGAATGCGTTTTGAACTGAACAGTAGGAAATACACCAGGTCCATTCTTTAGCTCCTGCTCCTAAGCGTTCATGCACGGCTGCTCATCGACTGAGATCAGCTGCTGCACGGGATGAACCTGGGACCCATGCAGTACTGGCCCGCATGCATGCTACTCCACACGGAGTCCAACAGGTGCTTACTGCTGCCTGCTTTCATTACTTTAAACTCTGCCAGTGTAATTAATAAGTAATAAGCAGTATTTATTGGACAGCTATAGTTACTAGTGATTTTACAGATTCATACCCTGATGCACTCCACCAGGAAAATGCTACGTAAATGTGTTAGTAATAATAATACAATACCATAATATGTAATAGTTACACATACATGTTTTTTTTACTGCATTTCTTTTTATTTTTTTAAATAAAAACTTACATTTGACTAGTGATCTGGTGACCGTTTTACAGTAATACAGGACTTCTGCCTAACGGAGTATCTTTTACATTGTAATGACAAATATCTGAGTGACACTCGAACACAACTATCTATCTATCTATCTATCTATCTATCTATCTATCTATCTATCTATCTATCTAGTATTTATCTATCTATCTATCTATCTATCTATCTAATAATGGAGTATCTTTTACATTGTAATATTGACAAATATCTGAGTGACACTCGAACACATATCTATCTATCTATCTATCTATCTATCTATCTATCTATCTATCTAGTATCTATCTATCTAGTATCTATCTATCTATCTATCTATCTATCTATCTATCTATCTTTCTATCTATCTATCTATCTATTTATCTATCTATCTATCTATCTATCTATCTATCTATCTATCTATCTATCTTATAATGGAGTATCTTTTACATTGTAATATTGCTTCTAGAAGAAGTAAAAAGTAATTTTGTCCAAATATCTGAGTGACACCCGAACACAACTATCTGTCTGTCTGTCTGTCTGTCTCCCTGTCTCCCTGTCTCCCGTCTCCCCGTCTCCCTGTCTCCCTGATTTCAGCAGCGTGGGTGCCATCTTTTGGCAGCTGGTCCTCGGCTGTGTGTTTGACTTGTAAAGAAGAGCTGCGGACCTGGAACATGCCAACGCTGTGCAGCACAGCAGTCCCCCCCCCCCCCCCAGTTTGCTAGTAGAAAACTGTGTGTGTGTGTGTGTGTGTGTGTGTGAGTATGTGCGCATATGTGGTGTGTTGAAGTTGGGTTGGCTTGCAGCCACTTCCTTTGCTCATTCCCGCCCCCTTCCCTCAGCGATCTTTTTCTCTGTCTCTCTCTCTCTCTCTCCTCTCTCTCTCTCTCTCTCTCTCTCTCCTCTCTCCGCTCGTCTCTCCTCTCCCACGGCACAGGAAATCACAGCAGAGAGAGCACACAGAAAGGAGGGAGAAAAGATATATATATAATATATATATATATATTTTAAGAAGAGAGAGAGAGAGAGAGGAGAGAGAGAGAGGAGGAGAGGAGAGAGAAGAAGAAGGCTGGCTGGCTGATCAAGGGCTGTTTGTCACGCGAGCGGGCCGTCTGTCATCTCCCCCCCCCCTCCTTCCTTGACGGTGCTGGCCGCCCCCAAGGCCTTGCGTGCACCGGTGAGCCACATTACCCATAAAGAATTTCATAATAGCAACAGCTGTTAAATATTGATGACTGCTGGCAAGCGCTCAATGGTGCTCCGCAAAAAGGTTAAGCCTGCCCTGTAATGGAAGCTAATACTTCATTATGACACAGATCAAATGTCCGGATCCCAGCCTTTCCAAACCCAGCCCTTACCATTGCAACTTTTTTTGTTGTTTTTGCAATGTGGCAAAGAGGGGAAAAAAGTGTATGGCGTTTCATATTTTTCTGAGGATAAACAGGAGTTTTTCCACTTGTTTATTTAACACTGTTCCAGTTGATTGATATACACAATAGGCATTTAACTACACTGACTCCATCGCCAGGCACTTTTGATACCAATATTAACATTGGATTGAGGTCTATGATCTTTTTTCAATGACAATACTGCTCACTGGGAGAATCTGAAGGGACAGATTGCCAGGATTTAGAGATTTTCCTTTTGTCTGTTAACAAAACAACATCTACAAAAAGTACTCGTCTTAGAGGCAGGCCAGGAATCGCAAATATTATTTCCTTTAGAGGAGATTATAACTCGAGTGATTGGTGTTTGAGTGGCGTGTGCATGTCAAGGTGCTAGGGGAGTTCTATCCCTGAAAAAGGAGAAAAAAAAATGAAAATAGAACAAAGTCGTGGTTGTGCACCCAGATCCTGACGTGAAGGGGAAGTGGTATTATGACACAGCAGTACGGTCACACAGGTTGCCAGGTTGGGCTGTAAACTCAATTGTTTCCATTTCTCTGTTTTGGTTGGCAAGGAGACACGCTAGTCACCATGTTGTACACGAGTGATCCTGCCCCCCCCCCCCCCCGACATAGGCCCTAGGGCTAAAACACACTTGCTCTACAGCGTGTACTGCTACTGTATGTGGCTTGCATCATAAAACTGGCGCCATACACACTCTCCACACACACGCACACGCACACACACGCACGCACGCACGCACGCACGCACAAACACACACACACACACATCATAATGTGAAAGCCATTTAATTGCTTCTATGAATACTTTGAATAGAGAACATGACTGATTGTTTTATGTGAGCATGATGTTTGTCGGCTGAGAAGTGAGTTTTTCTGACGAACCCGTTGAATGAGCGACGCACATGTGATGCCGGCTAAAAGGCTGTCTAAACTGCACTAAATTTGCCTTGTCAAGCATTTGGAAAATAAACCACAACATAGGGCCAGCGTGGTGCAATATTTATACAGACAATTAGAATAACTAACAGAATGCAAATGGTTGGAGGCCCAAGGAGAATGGGCTTCAGAGTGAAATGATGTGCTTTCCACTTACACAAACACACACAAACACACACACACACATACATACACACAAGCGGCATTCAGGCATGTGTTGCGTGAGATGAGCCAGTTATGCAAAGCTTATAATTTGACGTTACCCAAATGAATGCAACAGTGTATTTTCTAATTGAAGACAACAAGACGCTCCAGTTTTCCCGTCGTTGCCGGGGATCTGACGTGTTCCACCATCCAAACGTCAACCCTGGCCTTCAGACTGCTCAGCGGGGGGGGAACCCAGGATACTAACTCCCTCATGGGTCACATACATCCCAGTAATAACCCTGCCTGGAGCTGGAATTACAACACACGTGTACATTACGCTGAAGCCTGCATGTACAGTTCACAGAAACAAACACACAAAGTGAGGGTTTATTACACCATTTATCGAGGTGTATTATTCCCTCTCTTCTTTGTCTCCTTCCTCTGACAGGCTCATTCAAATAGAGACATTCTTATTTTTTTCTTTCTTTTGGGGGTCCATACATACTCTGACATTTGAGGAAAACTACAGATGCAGAGGTAGGGTTAGGGTTAGGGCTTCAATTCAATTGAAGGGTTAGGGTTAGGGTTGAAAATTGAATTGAATTGAAATATCACGATATTCTGGACCAAATACCTCGATGTCGATATTGCGACGATATTGCATTGTTGGCTTTTGGTGATTTAACAAAACGTTATTTACACAATGAGATTTCTGATAAATATTCTCAAGAAAGGATTAGTCTGGTAAGTTCAGAAAATAACATCACTGTACTGTAATGCAGCCTGTAAAACCAGGTAAAGACACTTACCATGTTACAATATTAAGATACAGCATATCCAAAATCTAAGATGATATCTTGTCTCATATCAACATCGATATCTTGCCCGGCCCTATGCAGAGGTTACATTTTCTACCCTGCTAAAGCACAAAAAGTAAAACAAGTTTCCTTTTAGATTGCTCATGTACAGTAAGTGTTTTGTTTCCTGGTCAGCCAACTGGAAAACTATTAACTGATACATTTCTAATGTATTGATTATAAATAATCTCAGTGCCATGTGTGCACATGTGAGATCCAGAGACATGCTCCTGCGAGCATGTAGGGTTTGCGTGGTTCATCTATAAATAGCTTGGACCTTGGATTCCTGCTTTGATGAGGATGGCTGGGGCTTGTTGCTCTCTCAAGGAGCTGGTGGATAATCCGAGTTGCATTCAAGAACCCCACCTGGCCACAATAAAGCACAAGCCTTCTATTTCTGTACTCTCGCAATCTCCATTTTCACGAGCCGTCTGAGATTTTTCAAGAGCTCAAAATGAACGTCCAGCGCGTCCCCTCGAACTGGAAAGTTTATGTGCACGTTAAAGCCCATGTCGCTGATTCGGAGTTTAATTAGAAATAGATTTGAAATGAAAACCTCTCGTGCTCTATAAACAAACAAGATGCTTGGAAACAGATGTGTCAAGGGAGGTGAATTAGACGTTTTAAATCAGTGATTGGAATTGCAGAGGGAAAAGAAGAAGGAAGAAGAGGAGTGATGAACTGAAAAAGGCATCCATTATTTTTTGGTTCGTCATAAGTCTAGTTATCAAGGCCCAGGCCCTGGTCCAAAGAGTCTGAAGTCCATTCATTTCATTAAAATCTAGACTCAAAGAAACACAGGACAAACAAGCGTGCAGTTTGTACAGTAGCTCTGCACGGTTTAGGATTTAATTACAAAACGCACCAGTCTCTCTTATTCATACTAAAAAAGGAAATTCTTAACAACAGCTCAGGGTATACTTATTAGTTAGTCTCGCTGCATTCCTGCCTAAGAGGGGAGGGAGGGCAAGGAAAGAGCGGAGGTTACAGTCTGCCGCATGCACCTCCACTTTAGCAAAATGCTGCTTCCTTGTGTTGCGTGCCAATTAGTGTCACTCACATTATTCAAAATAACAAGGAGAAAGAAGCACACCGAGCCTTAGATCTGGTGTGACAACCCCCCCCCCCCCCCCGCGCTGTGGCCCGTCCAGGGAATCATCACATTTCTTGTGGTCGCACCAGAACATTCAACAGGTTTTCTGGAAAGAAAAACACACCTTTCATGAAAAGTTGATTTCATCTGTGATCCTGTTAGCATTTCTCTTCTGTTATAGCCTCTCTGTAACGAGGAGGTAATCTGTTAAAAAGATTATGCTGCCGTTTCGGCCCATTGAGGCAAATAATAACGGGCAGATGGTGCCCCGGGCTGAATCCATATGGGAGGGAAACTACACTAATGCTGCTACAGCACGCAATGCTAAACGCTAACCACGGAGTACTTTAAGACATCAACAAGTTGGGTTCTCAAGAAGGGAAAGTGGCTGACATAATGTAGTAATGAGAAAAGTTGAAGGAGTTCTTTTACAGTACTTTGCTGAAACTCTGCTGGGGCAAAATGTCACTGTGAAAACCCCGTATCTCCAAAGCATTAACGTTGCACGAGCCGAGAAAACACACCTGTTTTGAGCTTTGTGACAATGCATTTCAGTTCAATCCACGGGGCTTTAAACAGTTTATCTTCTGTAGTTTGGGAAGTAGGAATATTTTCTCGAACCATAAAGAAAACCCTCAGTTTTTCTGTCATGCAGAATCCACACCGAACCGCTACACACACACACATGCACAAAGGCTCAATGACCAATGTGTAATTAAATTGGTGGAGGTAGTTAACGTGTTCGGGGTTGAGGGGGATCAAGTGATGCTGATCATGCTTTATGCATGAAAGCCATTAACCTGTCAGTCAGTAGACACTACCAGAGGTGTTATGTATCCACTGTGTTTGTGTGTGTGTGTGTGTGTGTGCCCAGGACCAATCAGTGAAGCAGGTAGAGCATAATGCAGTATTTAAGGTTTTCCTCTCCTCGTCTGTCGGGACATACTGCCACAGGTCAGTTTCAGCTTGTCACCCCAGCACATTCCTTCAAAGGCATCTTTTTCATTACATGGAACAAATTAAAGACAGGGTTTGAGGTGCAAGTCCTAAGCCTGATTTGATCTTACTTTGCATCACCTGACAGCTTCACTTTAGCACGAGTGGCCCGTCTCCTGTGTTTCTTCCAATGTAATAATATCACACGACAATTTGGCCTTTGACAGAGCTAGTTCATTAAGCAACCGTAATCCAATTATCCGTCTCCTAACACCTTGTCCCTGTGTTGCAGGGTATTCGATGCAGCGGCAGCGGAAACACCCCAGAGCCATCTCGGCTGCTCTTTCTCCAAAACATCAAGTTTGGGGAAAGAAATTAAGAGCTTAGAAAATAAGCCCAAATGTTGTGAAAGTGAGGATAAAAATGTCCATCTTTAGTGTTTGGGTCAAAGTACTGAACACTGAGACAAAGTATTAACCTTCATGTTGTCCTTTCGTCAAATTTGACCTGTTTTCAGTTAATTTTTAATTTTTTTGGCACAAATAATGGGCTGTCGAAATAAGTGCTGAAAATGTCAACAAAACAATTATCAAAAAAAGCACCCACAAATATCAGAAAAAGCGATAATAATGTTGAAAAGAATTGACCAAAATGTTTTTTTTCATGGTTGACGGGAAGACAACACAAGGGTTTATACTACTGGCAGCTTCAATCCGACGACAACAATAGTATCAGCCGTTTCAAAAACTCTCTTTAGAGCTCTCGGAGGACTGTTGGACATAAGTGAGGTGAGTACAGCGAGATGTCCTTTGTCAGGTCTGGACATATCGTGACTGTCCACATCACACTGTCCCATCTGTGCTCCTTGCATGTCATCCCAACACTAATCCAAGCCTGTGTCTGCTGCGATCGTTTCATTTGGCTCAGGGAGGGTGGACACACACCCCCGGTGCTATCGCCCAGCAGGCGATATGTGTATTTGTGTGACGGAAGGACATGGGGGGGGTGCATGATGGGAAGTGATGGTGGGATCACGCAAGCTTGCTAAAAGAGGCAAAGTCGGGAGAGAGTCACGCATGGTAGGGCTTTGCCGGGGATGCCAATCAGTCGCCGCTGTACATCCTGGCATCTGGTGTTAGCGTGACGCTACAACTGTACATATGGATGTGTGTGTTATGTGTAATTCCCAACCAACCGAAGAGATTTTCAGTGTGTGTAAACAAACACTGACTTGTCTGCCCTCTCCATACCGTCTGTCACACTGAATAGGAAGGCTATTTTTCACCCTGGACATGCAAAGCTGCCAACTGCAGCCCACTCCACCGTGTTCCCTCTCGAGGGAATATTGAACACTACTCGGCCTGTAAAACTCTACAAAATGACTTCAGAGGCCCTGGAGGAGCTGTGTGCAATGAGACGACAACCCTGATGATGTCACAGTGATTACATCAGGGCTTGGAGACTACAATTTTATGACAACAAGCCTGTGTTACAAACTGGTGTTGTGCATTTGAAAAGGCAAAGGCATTTAAGCTAAAAAAAAGATGAGATTCCGTTGCATTGTGGGAAATGTAGGATCCAGAGTTTTGAAGCTGGTATTAGGGTTTAAAAGTCAGGCTATTTCATGCTCTGCGACACCAATTTGTGTCTCTTCAGAGTGCCTCAATGATGCATTTAGGGGTCATGTGAGTCTAAATTTGTGTCAATGGGTAGGTGAGGTCAGCCTTTATTTTTTGTTCTTCGTGTATAAGAATGCTTATGACAATTGTTTGTGTGCATGTGTGTTTCACCCTGTTGCTGATGTCCCGCTTAAATGTCCTCGCCCCCTAAGATGGGCCTATGCCAAAGCAGTGGTCCGTGAGTGTGTGTGCTTATGTGTCTGCTTATTGGTGCCTATTGGTGTGTATTTGGATCAGAGAAAAAGGGGGATTGTTTTGGACAGCTAGGCAGAGGACAGTAGGGCACAGCTGGGTCAGCAGACAGAATTGAGTGTCTCCGTCCACTGACCTAAAAGCTTCTGTGTCCCTGAATCACACAAACACACACAGACCCTGACCTGGTTGTTTCACCGCCTTGAGCTTACCATATGGCTTTCAAAAAGTTTTTTTGACCTGGAACCTGGAGATTGGCTCCAATATATTGTCCAACTATACAGTATACATTGCCTTTGATGTTGCCCATTTACAGGAAAATAAAGTGGTTCTTTCAGAAATAAATTCTTAGGGCGCCCAGATAGCTCACTTGGGAGAGCCCGTCCATGTATAGAGGTTTACCCCTCGACGCAGTGGACCCGGGTCTGCATTTAGACCATTATAGGAAAATAATATAATATGTGCCAGACTCTCTATCAGCATGTGACTCTGAGAGCCAATGACCACGCGTACGTCGCAAAGTTCATTTCCTTGTTTCTGATATGAAGACGAGACGTGTGTGACTCGAACGTCTTACATTTAGCAACACACGGCTCTCTGAAGCGGGGGGGCTGCTGAGTCCCCCCCGCGACTGACAAACGCACACACACAAACACACAGGAAACACACAGGATGACCTAAATTGAGGACCGTTACTCTCTATATTGTAAGTCCAATGATAAGTTAATAAATAATAATAATAAGTCCTTTATCAAACTGTGAAAAAATGAATGTGTCCCAGCCCAGGATAGGAAACTCACTAACAATGGAAAGATCAACACTGACACATATGTTCATATTTATTATTATTTTTGTCTCAAATCCACCAGCCATTTTCATATTACACCAATTTGCATCATCTTGAGCCTTTTAGGTAAGACCCCTAGTTTCATTCTAGGTTATTCTAACAAGTTTCCTTTTTGTTTTTAAAGAACTATACAAAAAATTGGCAACTTTTTTGCTACTTTCTCTTTCTACCGCGACTTCATTGCAACAACAACAACAACAAAAAAACATCGCAACTTTTAGCGCGTTTCTTTTTACAAAAGCTCCTGCAACATCTGGCAGTTTGGTCAATCTCAAAAAAAGTCCACGAAATTCTGGAGAGACCGATTAAATGGCATGTCTCCTGGGCAACTTCGCAAACTGTTTAGGTTGTAAATTAACTTCGGTACAGATGCTGAATCGTGCCTTTTACATTCCTGCACTTTGTAGAACTCAGATGGGAAAGAGCTACATTGCAATGCTGAGGCAAGGGATAAAATGTGGAAAACGTTTTCAGGGGAAATTTTGCAGGCTAATTCGATTTATGTAAATAGTAGGTAACATCCAGTCATTATATAATTTGATTTGTTAGGATTTACCTTACTTATAAAGACAGCTGCTTATGCAAAAAACCCTGGATGAAATGCAAGATGAGATCATGTGCATGTGATATTTGTTTTTAAGCTGGAGATAGAAATGTAATCACAGAGAAAGGCATGCATGTATCTGTCTACTCGTCAAATCCAATAATGGTGAGGGCATAGAGTCCTGATGTGACTTCTGGAACTTTTGTACTTCAAAATATTCAGTTTAACAAGCAAGAGAGTTCCAGCAGCCAACGTTTCGGAAAGGAAAGGCTCATGGAGAAATTCTTCAGAACCTAATGTGCAGCACGCTTCTCAAACTACCCGAGCAATTATTGCCTTCACACTAATGAACCTCACATCGTGTGTGTCAGTAAACCACCTTACGTTATGGGCTCTGCAGCATATAAACTTGCACTTCGGCTCTTTGGTGTTGCCCTACAGCTGAGACTTGTGGGCAACACCGCTGGACCAGGGCCCAAAAAAACGTTCTGGCTCCTTCCATGCTGTCCCATCATTTTAGGGGTTACTTTTCATCTGAGAAATCCACTGAAAACAACAATATATCCAACAAAACTGTCGGTGCGTCCACATGATACAAGCCTTCTGTGACCGTGCAGAAGTGATACGAGTCACATAAATATACTGCTGCTCATTTTAGCCTAACTTATCATATATCTATCTGTAAAAATTCTGTTTATAGTAATAGCCGTCTGTATATATAATCATAGTACATAGTCACCTGTAAACTCGGTAAACCATCAGTATATTATGTTTGTTGTACATATCCGTAAAAATTCTATTTTTAGTAATATCCACCTGTATATTATATTCAGTACATATCCAGCTGTAAATCTAAAGCTCACAATACTTGCTATCTACTGTATATATTGTATTCATAGCACAAATCTATCTGTAAAAGTCTGTTTATAATAGTATTCATTTCTATATTTATTCAGTACATATCCATCCTGCACTTATGGAACCTGTATATATCCTGCACTTGCTGCTGTTGCACTTCTGGTTAGACCCAAACTGCATTTCGTTGCCTTGTACATGTGTAATTACAATAAAGTTGAATCTAATCTAATCCGATCTAATATTATGAGGCTCCGTTCTTGCCGAGAGAAATCTCAGCGAGAGATAAACGGGCCATTTGAAGTTTTCTTCATAAAAACAGCACGTTATTTCCACCTCGTACCAAACGTGTCTGATGTAGAAGTGCAGAACATGTGTTTGGAAGCAGTTTATCTGGAGCTGTACCGCACGCCACCGTGCAAGCCTGTCCCGCTGTGTCACGGCGACCCACTCACGCGAGGAAAAGCATGCTCTTCATCTTCATCTTCACCCCTTTACGTTGCTAATTGGGGATGTTTTCTGTTCCTGTACTGATCGGGTCTGCTGTTAAATCTGAAGGGATGATAACACGATGACCACTATTTGGCTCATGTACCGTATCCATTTGGTCATTTCTATATAATCAATGCATAATGTATGTAATCAATTCTAGTATTGCATAAGGTAAGAGGGATTTTTATGGATTTCAACTGGGAAGTGTTTAATGCTGTTTCTCATGCTAAGCATGGAAGAGACAGAGAAAGAAAGTTACAGCACTGTAATAGTTAGGAGAAACTGCGACACAAGAATAAACACACACACACCCACACACACACGCACACACACACACACACACAGTAACACCTAATGCAAACATGGACCCATTTATAACATAGTCAGTTTGGGATGTGGTGTCTTGCTCAAGGATCCTTCAACAGGACACACAGCTGCTGCTGGATTTGGACCGTCCATTTGGGGGCCAGTGTCCCGTCACACACACTCAGCGCGCACACACACAAAATAAACACACCAAATACCCACATCCTCCTCACCCTACAACAGTACTGCAACTGTTTCTCATGTGACAGAAGGGGGGTGAGCTGCTGAGCTGAGGGAGTGGCAGGGAATAGCGTGCAAAGACCTAATACAATGTCTCAACCCCAGATGGGTCACATCAGTAGCCCGCAATCAACAGATTTGGCCCTGCCAAGTTTACACGCTTTCCATGTCAAAAGGGCCAGCGCAGGGAAAACACAGAAACCTGTTTCTTCTTCTCTCCTGCCCCCCATGCTTCTTTTTATCGCCTTATTATTAAATACTGTGACTGGTTTTTCCATTATGGAAGGGAAGAGAAGAGAAGAGGAGAGAAAAGAAGAGAAGGGAAAAGAGAAAAGAAGAGAAGGGAAGGGAAGAGGAGAGGAGAGAATGGAAGAGAAAAGAAGAGAAAAGAAGAGAAGGGAAGGGAAGATTAAAGAAGAGAAGAGAAAAGAAGAGAAGGGAAGAGAAGAGTAAAGAAGAGAAGAGAAAAGAAGGGAAGAGAAGAGTAAAGAAGAGAAGAGAAAAGAAGAGAAGGGAAGAGAAGAGAAGAGAAGGGAAGAGAATAGAAGGGAAGAGTAAAGAAGAGAAGAGAAAAGAAGAGAAGAGAAGAGAAGAGAAGAGAATCAGTGGAACCCAGTGTGCAGAAAGCAGAGAGCTGCTTCCTCACATCAGGTTATTTCATGGAGACCTATAGGAACAGGTTAACTGCAGTAGAGGTCAGAGGTCACGGGACACCCTTAGTACAGCAGGAAACGCTTTGCAAAAGCTCTGCGGTCAGCTGATCCGTTTCCTCACTGACACCAGTGATCATCCCCATCAACAACAAAGACATTTAGGGCTGTTGTCTCTACCCAAAGTGGACGGGGTGAGCCAGGAGGACACCTGGTGCGTCCCTTTAGGCGGAGGGGTTCCTAACAGTAGGGACGTCGGAATGAAGCCGATGATATCACTGTCTCTGGGGAAAGAAAGCTCCAGATAACAAAAGCTCCAGCATCCTGCGCAACTTTATCAGTGACAAATCACACGCACGCATGCTTGCATTTACAAACAAACACCGTCATATAATGTGTGTATTTGTCACACACACACAGACACAGACAGGCACGCACACACGCGTGGCAGTGTGTGTGGTCTTATCTTTCGTCTTTGTTTCCACGGTGGCCTCTCCTCTTTAAATAACCTGCTGTAATCTGTCCATTCAAGCACAGACACATGTAGTTTCTCACTGGATTTAATGAGCATGTGCACCGTGCAGTTTAAAATCCGAGCAGACCGGAAGACCTGGACCCGGATCCGCTGAAGGGCTGGGCAACATCAGTGGGAAAGGAGCTAACCAGTGTAAAAAGTTAAATAAAATAGCACACTGTTTCCTAAAAGATCAAATGCTGTTAACCCCTTGTAGACCATGCAACTTTGTGTTATTTCTGGGTTGAAATTTCAACATTTTGTTGTTCTTTTTCTACACTTTTCTGGACATGTTTTGTCATTTTTTTTGTCACTTTTGGGCATTTTTTTTAAATTATGTTTTTGGCAATTTTTTATGTTTTTTGTCAATTTTTTTTAAACAAGTTTTTGTCACATTTGGTGATGTTTTGATGGGGGGGTTGTCACTTTTTTGGGGTTGAAATTTCCACATTTTGTTGTTCTTTTTCTACACTTTTCTGGAGTTTTTTTTGTCAATTTTCTTCCAATTTTTTGTCACAATTCTGATTTTAAATTCTGTTTTGTCAATTTTTTACAGATTTTTTTTTATCAAATCTTTTGTCACCTTTTGGGTTATTTTTTTAAATCATGTTTTTGGCAATTTTTTACGTTTTTTGTCAATTTTTTTTAAACAAGTTTTTGTCACATTTGGTGATGTTTTGATGGGGGGGGTTGTCACTTTTTTGCGGTTGAAATTTCAACATTTTGTCGTTCTTTTTCTACACTTTTCCGGACGTTTTTTGTCAATTTTATTCCAATGTTTTTGTCATTTTTTTTTGTAACTTTTTGGGCATTTTTTAAAATTATGTTTTTGGCAATTTTTTATGTTTTTTGTCAATTTTTTTTAAACAAGTTTTTGTCACATTTGGTGATGTTTTGATGGGGGGGTTTGTCACTTTTTTGCGGTTGAAATTTCAACATTTTGTTGTTCTTTTTCTACACTTTTCCGACGTTTTTTGTCAATTTTATTCCAATTTTATGTCACAATTCTTTTTTTTAATTATGTTTTTGTCAATTTTTTACCAATGTTTTTTTTTTTATGTCATTTTTTGGGCTTTTTTTAAAATCATGTTTTGTCGTTTTTTCCATTTT
>NW_022605576.1:1804820-1819493 GCF_008692095.1 Etheostoma spectabile | reverse complement strand
TCACATTAAATCCCAAGTAATAACCCTGCCTGGACGTGAGAATTACAAACACAGTGTCATTACGCTGAAGGCCTGCATGTCAGTTAACAGAAACAAACAGCCCGAAGTGCAGGGTTTATTACACCATATCGAGGGGTGTATTTATTCCCTCTCTTCTTGGTCTCCTTCCATTGAAGGCATGCAAAAGAGAAATTCTTATTTTTTCTTTTTTGGGGGTCCATAATATAACTGACATTTGAGGAAAACTACGATGCAGAGGTTAGGGTCAGGGGTTAGGGCTTCAATCAAATTGAAGGGGTCAGGGTAGGGTGAAAATTGAATTGAATTGAAAATAGTCACGCTATGTTGGACCAATAACTGATGTGATATTGCGAACGTATTGATTGTTGGCGTTTGGGTGATTTACAAAACGTTATTTTACACAATGAGATTTGATAAATATTTCAAGAAAGGAATCTGTCTGGTAAAGTTCAGGGAAAACATCATACTGTACGTAATGCAGCCTGTAAAACCAGGTAAGGACACTTACCAGTTACAATATTAAGATAACAGCATTAGCAAATCTAAGAGATTCTTATTGGTCATATCAACACGATATCTTGCTCGTCCCTATGCAGCGGTTACATTTTCTACCTGCTAAGTCACAAGAAGAGTAAAACACGTTCCTTTTAGTGGCATTGTACAGTAAGTGTTTGTTTCCTGGTCAGCAATTGAAACTATTAATGAACATGTTCTAATGATTGATTATAATAATCTCAGTGCATGTGTGCACATGTGAGGATCAGAGAACATGCTCTGCGAGCATGTAGGGTTTGCGTGGGTCATCTATAAATAGCTTGGACCTTGGTTCTCGCTTTGATGAAGGGAGGTGTGGTCTGTTGCTCTCTCACAAGGAGCTGGGGATTAATCGAGTTGACATTCAAGCACCCCACTGGCCACAATAAAGCACCAGCCTCGATTTCGGACTCTCGCATCTGCCATTTCACAGCCGTCTGAGATTTTTCAAGAGCTCAAAAATGAACGTCCAGCGCGTACCCCGAATGGAAAGTTTATGTGGCACGGTAAGCCCATGTCGCATGATTTCGGGTTAATAGAAATAGATTTGAAAAACCCTCTCGTGATCTAATAAAACAACAAGATGCTGAAAACAGGTGTCAGGTGGGGTGAATTTAGACGTTTAAATCAGTGATTGCATTGCAGAGGGAAAGAAGAAGAAAGGCAAGAAGAGGAGTGATGAAACTTGAAAAAAAGCATCATTATTTTTTGGTGGTCAATAAGTACTTAGTTATCAAGGGCCAGAGGCCCTGGTCCAAGAGTCTGAAGTCATCATTCATAAAATTCTAGATCAAGAAACACAGGACCAAACAAGCGTGCAGTTGTACAGTAGACTGCACGGTTTAGGATTTAATACAAACACGCACCAAGTCTTCTATTATATAAAAAAAGGGAAATTCTTAACAACAGTCAGGGTATATTAATTAGTGTCTCGCTGCATTCACTGCTAAGGAGGGGAGGGAGGGAAGAAAGAGGGAGGTTACAGTCTGCCGCATGCACCCTCCACTTTAGCAAAATGTGCTTCCTTGTGTTGCGTGCCAATTAGTGTCACTACAATATCAAAAATAACAAGGAGAAGAGCACACGCGCCTTAGATTGTGGTGTGACAACCCCCCCCCCCCCCACACACCACGCGCTGTGGGCCACGTCACAGAATCATCACATTTCTTGTGGTTCGCACAAGAACATTCAAAAAGGTTTTCTGGAAGAAAAAAACACCTTTCATTGAAAAGTTGATTCTCTGTGATCTGTTAGCTTTCTCTTCTGTTATAGACCTTCTGTAACGAGGAGGTAATCTGTTAAAAAGATATGCTGCCGTTTCGGCCATTGAGGGCAAATAATAACGGGCAGATGTGCCCGGGTGAAGCCAGATGGGGGGGAAACTCAACTAATGCTGCTACAGCACGCAATGCAAACGCTACCGGAGTACTTTAAGACATCAACAGTTGGGTTCTCAAGAAGGGAAAGTGGCTGACATAATGTAGTAATGAGAAAAGTTGAAGGAGTTCTTTTACATACTTTGCTGAAATCTGCTGTGGGGCAAAATGTCACTGTGGAAAACCCCGTATCTCCAAAGCATTAACGTTGCCGAGCAGAGGAAAACACACTGCTTTTGAGCTTTGTGACAATGCATTTCAGTTCAACCACGGGGCTTTTAAACAGGGTATCTCGTAGTTTGGGAAGTAGGAATATTTTCTCGAACCATAAAAGAAACCCTCAGTTTTTTCTGTCATGCAGAATCCACACCGAACCGCTACACAACACACACATGCCAAGGCTCAATGACCAATGTGTAATTAAATTGGGGGAGGTAGTTACGGGTCGGGTTGAGGGGGGATCAAGTGATGCTGATCATGCTTATGCATGAAAGCCATTAAACTGTCAGTCAGTGACACTACCAGAGGGTGTTGTATCCACTGGTTTGGTGTGTGTGGTGTGTGTGTGCCCAGGGACAATCAGTGAAGCAGGTAGAGCATAATGCAGTATTTAAGGTTTTCCTCTCCTCGTGTCGGGCATACTGCCACAGGTCAGTTCAGCTTGTCACCCCAGACATTCCTTCAAAGCATCTTTTCATTACATGGAACAATTAAGAAGGGTTTGAGGTGCAAGTCTAAGCCTGTTTGATCTACTTTGCATACCTGACAGCTTCACTTTCAGCCCGGTGGCCGTCTCCTGTTTTCTCCAATGTAATAATATCAACGACAAATTGGCCTTGACAGAGGTAGTTCATTAAGCAACCGTAATCCAATTATCCGTCTCCTAACAACTTGTCCTGGGTTGCAGGGTTTCGATGCAGCGGCAGCGGAAACACCCAGAAGCCATCTCGGCGGCTCTTTTTTCAAAAAATCAAGTTTGGGGAAAGAAATAAGGATAGAAAAATAAGCCCAAATGTTGTTGAAGTGAAGGATAAAAATGTCCACATCTTAGTGTGTGGGCAGAGTACTGAACACTGAGACAAAGTATACCTTCATGTTGTCCTTTCGTCAAATTGACCTGTTTTCAGTTAATTTTTTAATTTTTTGAGCACAATTAATGGGCTGTCGAAATAAGTGCTGAAAAGGTCAACAAAACAATTACAAAAAAAGCACCCACAAATATCAGAAAAAGCGATAATAATGTTGAAAAGAATTGACCAAAAGTTTTTTTTTTCTGGTGACGGAAGACAACACAAGGGTTTAACTACTGGCAGTTCAATCCGACGACAACAATAGTTATCAGCCGTTTCAAAAACTCCTTTAGAGCTCCGGAGGGACTGTGGCCATAAGTGAGGGTGAGTACAGCGAGAGGTCCTTTGTCAGGTCTGGACATATCGTGACGTCCACTCACACTGTCCCATTGTGCTCCTTGTCTGTCATCCAACACGATCCAAGCCTGTGTCTGCTGCGATCGTTTCATTTGGCTCAGGAGGGGGGCACACACCCCCGGTGCTATCGCCCAGCAGGCGATATGTGTTTGTGTGACGGAAGGACATGGGGGGGGTCATGTGGGAAGTGATGGTGGTCACGCAAGCTTGCTAAAAGAGGCAAAGTCGGGAGAGAGTCCGCATGGTAGGGCTTTGCGGGGATGCCAACAGTCGCCGCGTACATCCTGGCATCTGGTGTAGCGTGACGCTAAACGTACATATGGATGTGTGTGTTGTGTAAATTCCAACCAACCGAAGAGATTTTCAGTGTGTGTAAACAAACACTGACTTGTTGCCCTCTCCATACGTCTGTCACACTGAAATAGGAAGGCTATTTTCCACCCTGGAAATGCAAAGGCCCAACTGCAGCCCATCCACCGTGTGTTCCCTCTCGAGGGAATATGAACACTACTCGGCCTTGTAAACTCACAAATGACTTCAGAGGCCGGAGAGCGTGTGTGCACTGAGACGACAACCCTGATGATGCACAGTGATTAAATCAGGGCTTGGGACTACAATTTATGACAACAAGCCTGTTTACAAACTGGTGTTGTGCATTTGAAAAGGCAAAGGCATTTAAGCTAAAAAAAGCATGAGATTCGTTGCATGTGGGAAATGTAGGATCAGAGTTTGAAGGGTATTAGGGTTTAAAAGTCAGGCTATTTCATGCTCTGCAGACACCAATTTGTGTACTTTCAGAGGTGCCTCAATGATGGATTTAGGGGTATGTGGAGTCTAAATTGTGTCATGTGTAGGTGGGTCAGCCTGATTTTTTGTTCTTTCGTGATAAGAGCTATGACAATTGTTTGTGTGAATGTGTGTTTCACCCTGTTGCTGATGTCCGCCTTAAATGGCCTCGCGCCCCTAAGATGGGCTAGCCAAAGCAGTGGTCGTGAGTGTGTGTGCTATGTGTCTGCTTATTGTGCCTATTGGTGTGTATTTGGATCAGAGAAAAAGGGGATTGTTTGGACAGCTAGGCAGAGGACAGTAGGGCACAGCTGGGTCAGCAGACAGAATTAGGTCGTCCGGCACTGACCTAAAAGCTTCTGTGTCCTGAATCACACAAAACACACACAGACCCTGACCGGTTGTTTCACCGCCTTGAGCTTACCATATGGCTTTCAAAAAGTTTTTTGACCTGGAACTGGAGATTGGCTCCCAATATATTGTCAACTAAAAGTATACATTGCCTTGATGTTGCACATTTACAGAAAATAAAGTGGTTCTTTCAGAAATAAATTCTAGGGCGCCAGATAGCTCATTGGGAGAGCCCGCCATGTATAGGGTTTACCCTCGACGCCAGTGGACCGGCGGTCTGCATTTAGACCATTATAGAAAATAAATTAATATGGCCAGCTCTCTCAGATGTGACTCTGAGGCAATGACCCACGAGTACGTGCCAAGTGCATTTCCTTGTTTCTGATATGAAGACGAGAACGTTGTGTGATCGAACTTTGACATTTACCAAACACAAGGCTCTCTGAAGCGGGGGGGCTGCTGGTCCCCCCCCCTGCGACTGACAAACGCACACACACAAACCACAGGAAACACACAGCGATGATACTAATTGAGGACTGTTACTCTATATATTTAAGTCCAATGATAAGTTAATAAATAATAATAAGAAGTCTTTACAACAAATGTGAAAAAAAATGATGTGTCCCAGCCCAGGATAGGAAACTCATAACAATGGAAAGATCACACTGACACATATGTTCATATTATTATTTTTTTGTCTCAAATACACAGCCATTTTTCTATTACACCAATTTGCATCATCTTGAGCCTTTTAGGTAAGAACCCTAGTTCATTCTAGGTTATTCTAACGGTTCCTTTTTGTTTTTAAAGAACTATACAAAAAATTGGCAACTTTTTGCTACTTTCTCTTTCTATACGCGACTTCATTGACACAACAACAACAACAAAAAAATCGCAACTTTAGCGCGTTTCTTTACAAAAGCTCCTGCAACATCTGGCAGTTGGTCAATCTCAAAAAAAGTCCACGAAAAGTGGAGAGGACCGAATAAATGGCATGTCTCCTGGGCAAATTCGCAAACTGTTTAGGTTGTAAAAACTTCGGTACAGTGCTGATCGTGCCTTTTACATTCTGCACTTTGTAGAACTCAGAGGGAAAGAGCTACATTGCAATTGCTGGGCAAGGGATAAAATGTGGAAAACGTTTCAGGGGAAATTTTGCAGGCTAATTCGATTATGTAAATGTAGGTAAACATCCAGTCATTATATAATTTGATTTGTTAGGATTTACCTTACTATAAAGACAGCTGCTTTATGCAAAAACCCTGGATGAATGCAAGATGAGATCAGTGTCATGGATATGTTTTTTTTAAGCTGGAGAAGAAATGTATCACAGAGGAAGGCATGCATGATTGTCTACTCGTCAAATCCAATAATGGTGAGGGCTAGAGTCCTGATGTGACTTCTGGAACTTTTGGTACTTCAAATATTCAGTTTAACAAGCAGAGAGTTCCAGCAGCCAACGTTCGGAAAGGAAGGCTCATGGAGAAATTCTTCAGAACCTAATGTGCAGCACGCTTCTCAAACTACCCGAGCAATTATGCCTTCACCCTAATGAACTCAGCGTGTGTGTCAGTAAACAACCTTACGTTATGGTCTGCAGCATATAAACTTCACTTGGCTTTTTGTGTTGCCCTACAGCGAGACTGTGGGAACACGCTGGACCAGGGCCCAAAAAACTTCTGGCTCCTTCCATGCTGTCCATCATTTTAGGGGTATTTCATATGAGAAATCCACTAAAACAACAATCATCTCCCCAACAAAAATCGGTCGGTGCGTCCACATGATACAAGCCTTCTGTGAACGTGCAGAAGTGATACGAGGCACATAAATATACTGCTGCTCATTTAGCCTAAATTATCATATATCTATCTGTAAAAATTCGTTATAGTAATAGCCGTCTGTCTATAATCATAGTACATAGTCACCTTAAACTCTGTAAACCATCAGTAATTATGATGTTGGTACATATCCGTAAAAATTCTATTTTAGTAATATCCACGTAATATATTCAGTACATATCCAGCTGAAATATAAAGCTCCAATACTGCTATCTACTGTATATATTGTAATTCTACACACAATCATCTGTTAAAAGTCTGTTATAAAGTATTCATTTCTATATTTATCAGTACATATCATCTGCACTTATGGAACGTAATTCCTGCACTGCTGCTGTTGCACTTCTGGTAGACCCAAACTGCATTTCGTTGCCTGTACAGTGTAATTACAATAAAGTTGAATCTATCTATACGATCTAATATTATGAGGCTCCGTTCTTGCAGAGAGAAATCTCAGAGAGAGATAAACGGGCCATTGAAGTTTTCTTCATAAAAACAGCACGTTATTTCACCTCGTACCAAACGTGTGATGTAGGATGCAGAACCAGTGTTTGGAAGCAGTTTACTTGGAGCTGTACCGCACGCCACCGTGCAAGCCTGTCCCGCTTGTCACGGCGACCCCCGCGAGGAAACCAGAGCTTCATCTTCATCTTCACCCCTTTACGTTGCTAAGTGGGACTGTTTTTGTTCCTGTACTGATCGGGTCTGGCTGTTAATATGAAGGGATGATAACACGATGACCACATTTGGCTCAATGTACCGTATCCATTTGGTCATTTCTATATAATCAATGCATAAGTATGTAATCAATTCATAGTATGCATAAGGTAAGAGGGATTTTTATGGATTTTCAACTGGGAAGGTTTAATGCTGTCTCGCAAGCATGGAAGAGTGGAAAGACAGGAAAGAAAGTTACAGCACTGTAATAGTAGGAGAAACTGCGACACAAGAATAAACACACCACACCACACACACACGCACACACAATACACACACACAAGTAACCCTAATGCAACACTGGACCCATTATAAACAAGTCAGTTTGGGATGTGGTGTCTTGCTCAAGGATCCTTCAACAGGACAACAGCTGCTGCTGGATTTGGGACCGTCCATTTGGGGCCAGGTCCCGTCACCACACTCAGCGCGACACACACAAAATAACACACCACAATACCCACATCCTCTCACCTACAACAGTACTGCAACTGTTTCCTCTGTGACCGAAGGGGGGTGAGCTGTGAGCTGAGGGAAGTGGCAGGGAATCGCGTGCAAAGACTAATACAATGCTCAACCCAGATGGGTCACATCAGTAGCCGCAATCAACAGATTGGCCCTGCCAAGTTTACACGCTTCCATGTCAAAGGGCCAGCGCAGGGAAAACACAGAACCTGTTTTCTTCTCTGCTGCCCCATGCTTTTTATCGCCCTTATATAATTAACTGTGACTGGGTTTTCCATTAGGAGGGAAGAGAAGAGAAGAGGAGAGAAAAGAAGGAAGGGAAAAGAGAAAAGAAGAGAAGGAAGGGAAGAGGAGAGGAGAGAATGGAAGAGAAAAGAAGAGAAAAGAAGAGAAGGGAAGGAAGATTAAGAAGAGAAGAGAAAAGAGAGAAGGAAGAGAAGAGTAAAGAAGAGAAGAGAAAAGAAGGGAAGAGAAGAGGTAAAGAAGAGAAGAGAAAAAGAAAGAGAAGGGGGAAGAAGAAGAGAAGGGAAGAGAATAGAAGGGAAGAGTAAAGAAGAGAAGAGAAAAGAAAGAGAAAGAGAAGAGAAGAGGAAAAGAGGGAGGAGAAGGGAAGAGAAGAGTAAAGAAGGAAGGAGAAAAAGAAGGAGAAGAGAAGAGTAAAGAGAGAGAGAGACGAAAGAAGAAGGAAGAGAAGAGAAGAGAAGGGAAGAGAATAGAAGGGAAAAAGAGTAAGAAAGAGAAGAAGAAAAGAAGGAGAGAGAGAAGAGAAAAGCAGGAGAAGGAAAGAGAAGAGGAAAGGAAGAGAAGAGAAAAGAAGAGAAGAGAAGGAAAGAAGAGAGAGAAAGAGGAAGGGAAGAGCAGAGAGAGAAGGAGAGAATAGAAGGAAGAGTAAGAAGAGAAGAGAAAAGAAGAGTAAGAGAGAGGAAGAGAGAGAATCAGTGGACCAGGTGCAGAAAGCAGAGAGCGCTTCCTACATCAGGTATTATGGAGCCTATAGGAACAGGTTTAACTGCATAGAGTCAGAGGTCACGGGACACCTTGTACAGCAGGAAACGCTTTGCAAAAGTCTGCGGTCAGCGATCCGTTTCCTCACTGACCCAGTGTCATCCCCATCAAAACAAAGCATTTAGGGCGTGTTCTACCAAGTGGACGGGGGAGCCAGGAGACACCTGGTGGTCCCTGTAGGCGGAGGGTTCTAACAGTAGGGAAGTCGGAATGAAGCGATGATATACTGTCTTGGGGAAAAAAACTCCAGATAACAAAAGCTCAGCATCCTGGCAACTTATCAGTGACAATCCACGCACGATGCTTGCTTTACAAAACAACACCGTCATAATGTGGTTTTGACACACACACGACACAGACAGGCGCACCTACGTGGCAGTGTGTGTGGTCTTATCTTTCGTCTTTGTTTCACGGGGCATCTCCTCTTTAAATAACCTGCGGTAAATCTGTCCATTCAAGCACAGAAACATGTAGTTTCTCACTGGATTTAATGGCATGTGCACCGTGCATTTAAAAATCAGAGCAGACCGGAAGACCTGGACCCGGATCGCTGAAGGGCTGGGCAACATCAGTGGGAAAGGAGCTAACCAGTGTAAAAAGTTAAATAAATAGCACACTGTTCCTAAAAGATCAAATGCTGTTAACCCCTGTAGACACATGCAACTGTGTGGATTTCTGGGTTGAAATTTACATTGTGGTTGTTTTTTCTACACTTTTCTGGACATGTTTGTCATTTTTTTGTCACTTTTGGCATTTTTTTAAATTATGTTTTTGGCAATTTTTTATGTTTTTTGTCAATTTTTTTTAAACAAGTTTTGTCACATTGGTGATGTTTTGATGGGGGGTTGTCACTTTTTGGGGTTGAAATTTCCACATTGGTTGTTTTTTCTACACTTTTCTGGAGTTTTTTTGTCAATTTTCTTCCAATTTTTTGTCACAATTCTGATTTAAATCTGTTTTGTCAATTTTTCAGATTTTTTTTTACAAATCTTGTGTCCCTTTGGGGTTATTTTTTAAATCGTTTTTGGCAATTTTTACGTTTTTTGTCAATTTTTTTAAACAAGTTTTGTACATTTGGTGATGTTTTGATGGGGGGGGTGTCACTTTTTGCGGTTGAAATTTCAACATTTTTGTCGTTCTTTTCTACACTTTTCCGGACGTTTTTTGTCAATTTTTCCAATGTTTTTGTCATTTTTTTTTGTAACTTTTTGGGCATTTTTTAAAATTATGTTTTTGGCAATTTTATGTTTTTGTCAATTTTTTTAAACAAGTTTTTGTCAACATTTGGTGATGGTTTTGATGGGGGGGTTTGTCACTTTTTGCGGTTGAAATTTCAAATTTGTTTTCTTTCTACACTTTTCCGGACGTTTTTTGTCAATTTTATCCAATTATGTCACAATTCTTTTGTTTTAATTATGTTTTGTCAATTTTTTACCAATGTTTTTTTTTTTTATGTCTTTTTGGGCTTTTTTAAAATCATTTTGTGTTTTTTCCATTTTTTTTGTCACTTTTTTAAACAAGTTTTTGCACTTGAGCGATGTGTTTGAGGGTTTTTTTGTCACTTTTTTTTGTGAAAATTAAACCTTTGTTGTTCTTTTTTACACCATTCTAGACACTTTGTTCAATTTTATCCAATGTTTTGTCATTTTTTGGTCACTTTTTGGGCCTTTTTTTAAAACAAGTTTTGTCACATGTGGTGAGTTTTGATGGGGGGGTTGTCACTTTTTTGGGGGTTGAAATTTCAACATTTTGTTGTTTTTTTCTACACTTTTCTGGAGTGTTTTTTGTCATTTTCTTCCAATTTTTTGTCACAATTCTGATTTTAAATTCTGTTTGTCAATTTTTTACAGATTTTGTTTTTATCAAAATCTTTTCACTTTTGTGGGTTTGTTTTTGTACAATCATGTTTTTGTCATTTTTTAAATGTTTTTCAATTTTTTTGCCCCTTTTTTAAACAAGTTTTTGTCACCTTGAGCAATGTGTTTGATGGGGTTTCGTCACTTTTTTAGTTGAAATTTCCACATTTTGTTGTTCTTTTTCTACACTTTTCTAGACGTTTTTTTGTCAATTTTATTCAAATTGTTCGTCACTTTTTTGGCGTTTTTTTTTTTTGAATGATGTACATGTTCTGATATAGAAAGTTTTTGTAAACGGGTCAAACTTGCCCCGAGGACAACATGAGGGTTAACGAATGATCTATAATCATAGTGTGAGACAAACTGTCAGGGCGTGGGTTAATAATCACCGTGAACTTGTTTATAGAAGAACTCCTAAGTTTGAACTGAGGGGTGGCTCTATGGCGTTGCAAGTCAAACAGCGGTTCCCAGGCTGTTGTTTAAAACTCTGACAAACTAAGAAGTGGGAAGGAAAAACAGATTGGAATCTTTTCTGCGTGACAAAAAAAAAAGGCAGAAAGACAGTTAAAGATAAAGAGAAGCCAGGGAGGGAACTGTCATAAAACAACCAGAGAATGGGAATCAAAGTCTTTCCCCCACCCGACAATATAACATGAAAAAGTATGTGTTAGAAGGAAGGAGATTCCTTTGTGGCTCCGCTGCACTGTGAAGGAGAGTCAGAGAGAGCTCCAGATGTGTCTCAAACATGCTTCAAGTTTCATAGTGATACTTAGTGGGTCTTAGTGAAGCGGACCCGGGGTTTGTATTAAACCCAATCCAGTCTGGCTCACGTTCACGCAGGGCCAGATGGTTAGCACATGAGAGATACATAGCAACAGCGTTGACCTTAATTGTACAGTTATCTTTGTGATAATTGTACGCATCATCCAACAAATGACTTGATTTTATTTTAGAGCTTCCAACAACATGATGAACACCATCGCCCTACACCCCCATCACTATCTAGAGTGGTCTACAAGCAATGCTTTGGGCCACGTTGGAGGCCTCCTGTTGTCCTCGGGTCAAATTTGACCCGTTTTCAAAGTTTCTGTATCTGAAATACAGGTCACTTGAAACCAAATGGCCTCAAAATTAACATGGATGGTTCCAAACAACGCTTTTTGCCGTTAAAATGAAGGATTGGATCATTACTCTCATTAAATTGTGGGGGTTTTATTCCACTTCATAGCATTTGAAAAGAAATTGAAATGGTTTCAAAACAGTTTCCTGACTAAACGTTGACATTTACCAGTCTGGGATCCACTCCACATCCTCCGATTTGAATTGTTAGTCAAAATAGTTCATAATTTGGGCTTGTTGTAAACTCAGAAAAGAGGAATAGGTTAATATTAATGAGGTTTATTGACCATGAATTCCAGCAAGAAGTGTAACACTTGGAATGAAGTTGGCTAAGAAGATATAACACAGAATGGGCTGATCATTTATACTTTACAGACAAAACCGGAGGACAACACAAGGGTTAAAGTCCTCATCGTTACTTGCATAATGTAAACGTGTGTGATACAGTATGTGCTATTTGTGTAAGCTTTTGCACATGTTTTGGGTCATCTGTAGGTATGAATCCAGGTGTAAAGTGGGTTTATTTTCTATATGTGCTATTTAGGAAGAAAGTTCCAGCCAACACAAAGGATGTTGTAACACCTCCCTCCTTTCAACACTTTCACAAGCCGATGTGAAAGGCAGCGCCTGACATCACCTCTGCTTTCCTGTCTCCCTCTCTCTTCCCCTTGCTCGGCGGGCACATCTTCTCCTTGTCGAAACATTTAGGCTCATTATGCCCCAATGGAGGAAGTCCCTTTGGATCACCAGTGGTGAATCGCCGAGGCAGGGGAGAGGTCAGCGAAGGGAACGGAGAGGAGGAACGAAAGACAAAGTGATCAGACCTCGCGTATGCTTGGGGAAATGTGGACTAATCACTGCTGATTTTAATGATCTAAATAATCCCAGAAAATTCTTGTGTGAATACTAAATAATTTGAATTCAAAAAATTGATGTAATTTTTATAATTATTTTTCCATTTCATTGACTTACTTACACTATACAGTGGCTGGTAATGTTGTTAATGTAAATGAAAGACAGATAATCCAGACACAAAATTAGGACTTTATTTTTTTTTTTGCTCTGCTGAAACAAATTTATGTCGATTTAAATCTAATTTGTGATTAAAGGAGCTTGACAGTTGGAAGGAAACACCACATAGCTAACTCGCCAGTTGGCTTTCTGCATCTCAATTTCATATTTTCTTGACTCCAAGCCAAACAAGTCGGTGGATATGCTGCCAACTGGAACATAAACTGTTATGCTTCTGGCTTCTTTCATGCAGTATATATATGTTTTAAATCACATTCAGTATGAGCTGTGTGTATATCTTTAATCTGGCACGTAATCAAACAGCATCATACGATTCAGTGTTTTCATGAGGAACCAAATAAAAGACTTGGAAATGAAGAGCAGAGAAGGGTGCTTCTGATTGGCCGTTTCAGGTGCAGATTTGTGTGAATTTCTGTGGAATGGCTCTCTCGGTGTGTGTGATCTCATCAGATCAGTGTCAGGTATGACAGCTCTGAAGGTGTTTGGGAGTCAGTGTGTGTGTGTGTGTGTGTGTGTGTGTGTGTGTGTGTGTGTGTGTGTGTGCTGGTGTTTTGAGTAGTGTGCACGTCGTGCAGTGTGCAGCATTTATGTGCAACGCATTAGTGTTTTTATCCAAGTGGTGTGTGTGAGTGTGAGCGTGAGTGTGTGTGTGTGTGTGTGTGTGTGTGTGTGTGTGAGTGAGTGGGTGTATGAACGCCTTCTTTATGAGGTGATTCCAGTGTTAACCATGTCAGCTCTATATCCTTTAGGTGTGCGTGTGTGTATGTGTGTGTGTGTGTAAGTGTGTGTGAGTGTGTGTGTGTGTGTGTGTGTGTATGTGTTTGCACGTGTGCAGCATTTATGTGCACCACATTAGTGTTTTTATCCAAGTGCTGTGTGTGAGTGTGTATGAACGCCATCTTTATGAGTGATTCCACCTGATGTCAGCTCTGTATCCTTTAGGTGTGTGTTTATGTGTGTGTGTGTGTGTGTGTGTGTGTGTGTCTGTGTGTATGTGGGAAGAAGAGAGCTGGGATTCCCTAAAGCGTGTTCAGTAAATCCTCAACCAGCACGGATTCCCAGGAATCGCGTGCAGCAGGGTGGGATTCCGGGGCTAAACCACGCCTCCACACACACATATACTCTCAGACTCACACATACACACACGTACAGTAGACAACAGCTTATAACTGAGGCCAGGGTAACGTTAGGTGCAAAGCTTAAGCTGGTGTCGTGGGAGGGTTAATGGATTTCAACCATTTATTCACCTGTCATCCCCATTAAATCCATAGCTAGTCCTTTCGTGACCAAATGAGACCTCTTCTCTATAACAGCCCTCGTCTGGTAAACCTCAACCGCGCTTTCTCTCTACGGTGTGTGTCAGAGGAAATGCATATCCCCTGTAAGCTCCCGGCACTCGCGGAAACACAGAATGATACTCATCTCGTTCAAATATGAAAGCAATGATCCACTATACCTTTGGATTCATTCTGAGAACATTTGTGATTTTGCCATGGCTGAAACACCTTAAGACAAATGCAGTTTTGAAGTTAAAGAGCAGGTCTGATGAGTCTCACATGTTGAGGAAGTTTTGGTTGCAGTGTGGGTGGTCAGTAGATCAGAGCAAGAAAAAATTGTACAACTGTTGTGTGTGTGTGTGTGTGCGTGCGCGTGTGTGTTGTGGTGGTGGATTCGTGTTCGAGGGAGGGGGCACGGTGAGAGTGCAGCGTTTTATGGTCGACTGTACCGAAAACATGTCATTGCTGAGAAATGGTTGGTTCTCCACCTCCAAACTATTTTCAGTGAAACGCTTTTCATTTAGAACATTATCATTATTATGTTGTAGAAGTGCAGATTAACAAAGTCTGCTTCCGCCTTGCAATGTAACAGGTAAACCTGGATTTACAATTCTCAGTGTACAAATGTTTAAGGAAGTTCTTTACACACTTTGTAAAGCAGCTAGCAAGCGAGCAAGTCGCTAACGGATAAATTGTCTAAATAATAATAATAAAATGATGCTTTGGTTGAAATATTTAACAACAAGTAAAACAAATGGTTGAAATACTAACTTAAACACAACAGAGAAATGGTTGAAATAACTTAAAGTAACAGATAAATAGTTGAAATACTAGCTAAACACAACACATAAGTGTTGAAATAGTTAGCTTAA
>NW_022605576.1:1804714-1804810 GCF_008692095.1 Etheostoma spectabile | reverse complement strand
ATAAATGGTTGAAATACTAAGCTAAACACAACACATAAGTGTTTCAATAGTTAGCTAAACCCAACAGACAAATGTTGAAATGGTTAGCTTAAAGTA
>NW_022605576.1:1804574-1804704 GCF_008692095.1 Etheostoma spectabile | reverse complement strand
AATGGTTCAAATACTAAGCTAAACACAACAGATACGTGTTGAAATAGTTAGCTTAAAGTAACACAAATGGTTGAAATAATAAGCTAAACACAACACATAAGTGTTGAAATAGTTAGCTAAACCCAACAGA
>NW_022605576.1:1803836-1804550 GCF_008692095.1 Etheostoma spectabile | reverse complement strand
AAAGTAACAGATAAATGGTTCAAATACTAAGCTAAACACAACAGATACGTGTTGAAATAGCTAGCTAAACACAACGGACAAATGTTGAAATAGTTAGCCAAGGGTAACAGATAAATGGTTGAAATACTAAGCTAAACACAACAGATAAGTGTTGAAATAGCTAGCTAAACACAACAGACAAATGTTGAGTTAGCTAAAAGTAACAATAAACGGTTGGACAACTAAACTAAACACAACGGATAAATAGGTGAAATAGTTAACTTAAAGTAACAGATTAAGGTGACCAGATTTCTCAGACAAAATCCGCGGACATTTTCAGATCAGAAGCGTATATATACCTCCAAAACACATGATGTTTTTATTTTTGTAAAACTTAAAACGGGGACACAAGACCTAGAGCTGTTCTCATTAGGGACTGAGCCCTCATTGAGTATTGGATACAATAAAAACTATTGAGGAAATATTTTCCTTTGACATTGATGCAGTATTAAACGAGATCGCTGCAGTTGGCAGCAGAGAAACAAGCTACAATGGAAGTTAATAGGATAATTGTCCAGCTTGTATTTACGTTCATAAAAGTGCACGTTTTGCTACTGACAGACTCAGATTAATATTCAAAGTGTCTGACAACATTATGGAAAGGAATTCTAAGGAGATTGACCTTTCTGTTAAAGATTAAGATCCTTTTTAAAACATAAAAGTCCGCAAAATTGC
>NW_022605576.1:1803610-1803821 GCF_008692095.1 Etheostoma spectabile | reverse complement strand
CCCACCAGACTCCA
The DNA here is from genome assembly GCF_008692095.1 of Etheostoma spectabile. NCBI lineage: Eukaryota > Metazoa > Chordata > Actinopteri > Perciformes > Percidae > Etheostoma > Etheostoma spectabile. Next base: position 1,803,807 of record NW_022605576.1, on the reverse strand, counting down.
TGTAAATAATCAGTGATTTTAGCATCGTAAAATACGGCTTTCTGAAACAGCTCTGAGCAGCGCTGGCTTTGGCTGTCTGGAGCCTGCGTGTGCGACTATCTGCTACGTTTGGCCAATGTTTTCTTTCTTTCATTCCAATTTTGGGTCTGTCAGTCGCAGTGAAAACCGGGGACATTTCCGGGGACAGATCCAGCCGG
>NW_022605576.1:1802208-1803600 GCF_008692095.1 Etheostoma spectabile | reverse complement strand
AAGTCACCAAAACCGGGGACGTCTGGTCACCCTAAGATAAAGAGTGTTTAAATCTGAATCCCAGTGAGAATTTTTGGTAAGACTGGTCCTGTGCTGGTGGGGTGACTCATACTGTATAGATGAACCATCTTTCAACAGTGGGATAATGAAATCATAATGATAAGCAACTATGCTTCTGGGACGTATAAACCAGTTGCAAAGTTAGCTCACAAATGTTGCTTTGCTTATTGTGGTCTGGCAAGTCTCAGAAGCACTATTTTATCTACAGTAGAAGACCTCATCCTATACCAAACTACACAAATGCACCACCTGCCATGGCTTCAGGTTATAAATCTCGACAAACATGGCAGCTGTTCTGGAAACACGTCTTTAAATGTCAACATATTTCTTCTGTCAAGTCTGAAATGCTGTGGTCGAGCATTTTTATTTTGGGATGAGTCAGTCTGACCAACTGATATAAGCCCTCTGAGAAACATTACAAAATGCCTGATCTCTGGTTTATAACACAAGGTCTTCAGAACAGCTACATGGCATTTTCATTGATGCTGATTCAGTCCTGATGTTGTCTGTCATTTGGTGTTAATGTACCCATTGAAACGGCATGTCAGTTAATCAGGGAAGAACGCCAGAATAAAAGCCCTTCTGTTGTCAATTTGGAAAGTTTGTAACCTGGCACTGTGTACTCTCAATAAATAATACAACAACAACAATAACAACTCCATAATCTGAAATATAATATGGACAAACTCCCTTGTCGGTTGCACACACTGCACATTAACATGTAGAAGAGATCCAAAATGGGCGTCTCTGGACACATTTACTGGCTTAAGTAGACAGTTGCTTTGCTGTTTAGTTTTTGACTGATACGTTAACAGTTATTGTCTAAGCACCCTTGCTTGGAAATTAACATTATTAAGGAAAAAGAAATGATGAAAGGCTTTCCACCTGCCTTATTTTAGTGTAGTGTGCATACAGGCGTGCCCATGTGTGCAGCCTTGATGCGTAAACCTGACACCATTACAACATGTGATGCTCACCACCTGTGCAAACTGCACTACAAAGACTTCCCTGTTTTCATGGCCTGGACCTTTAATTAGCCGTTAATTGAGCCCGAGCTCCCACAGTTAGGACAGTGAGACACAAGCAGACAGCTGTGGAATAAACAGGGGCGGAGACAGGAGATTAACTGTATGGATGGCTGGAAAATGACGTTTCCCTACATAAACCAGTCAGTAATCGTTCAGTGTCGATGGTGTGATCAGCAGTTGTGAGAACTGCATGCATTAATGAAAAATGATATTTATATGAAGATAAATACGTGTAAGATGTTAGGTGAGGTGGCTGTCTGCAAACACTCTCTCTCTCACACACACACACACACACACACACACA
>NW_022605576.1:1795162-1802198 GCF_008692095.1 Etheostoma spectabile | reverse complement strand
CACACACACACACACACACACACACACACACACACCTCTATAGCCCAAAATACTCCATGATTTACAAACCACATCTGAGAAGTTATGCAATGTAAAACATGTGGCCAGTTCTGAAAACAAACCATGGCACGCAACGGCAGCGGGGTCATTTTATGCACTGGAGAGCCTCACTGCACTGCTCTCTCTACTCTCTCCCTCCTCTCTTTCTGAGTCTCTCTCTTAACCTGCTCTCTCTTATTCCCAAAGGAGCACTCACAAAGCTCACAGGGAACGCGGTCATACATTATTAGCTCAGCAACATGCCACTGAGTTTTTCCCAACATAGGTTGAATCCATAAATAGTCTTCCCACTGCAGCAGGGACACGCAATGTCTCCTACTGAGCCATCGATATGAAACAGGAGCGATGGGCAAGCAAGGTGGAATGAATGGGTGAAAGTGAACCGAAAACGACAATGTAACTAATTGAAACGGCACCAATCCTGATGACGAGGTGGTGATCCGAGACAACTGAGCTAAAGCTTCAACTCAATGGTTGATAAGAAACATGTGACGGCTTCTTGGAGCCACTATATGCTGTGTAATTTCCATGTAATCTAAAAAAAATAAACTATTATACACTACTCTAGAGTGGCAGGAAGCCGGGCAGAGGGTTCTCTTGCACCTCACACTTAACCAATGATATTTCACACAAAGACAACAATCTCTTTATACAGTCATCTTTAAATATGCATCAATCCCCACAACAGACAAATTGTGGCATATTGACCAGACCCAAGATTTATCTCATTCAAGCACTGTTAATAAGTCAGTCTGTATGTGGGTGGTGTGTTGGTAACCTGGCTCAAAAAGCTGTCCATAATGAAACTGATTTCATTATTTGATCATACTAATAATCTACCCTTGGGAACCCAGTATTATAATTATGCAATCCAGAAGTCTTGGATTTAGCTGTAATGATCACCCAAAAATCCCCAAGAGGATGGTAACCACAAGAAATAAAATGTGAAATTTGGTTCTAATTAGGGATGGGAAGGGTTGATGTGGAGTTTATTTACCTTTCTGGCCTGATACAACTATTTATCAAGTAAAATATAAAGATCACTGAATGGAGGTCATATGAAAAAGCTTTAAATTTCCATAAAGTACAGGAAGAATAAAAAACGTCAGCCAAGTCAAGTTTTCTCCACTTGTATTCCATATCCTGTTCAGTCTTGTTAGGCACATGCAAGCTGCATTTGATGGGAAATTTGAGGACTGATTTAACAGGTGAACTGAATATGTATTGTATATATATCATTTTACAAGAGAAGAGTCAGCAGCTGTAAATCAAATAAAAGCAGCATGTGTGGATTCACTGTTCTGTGTTTGTACGTGTGCATGTGTGTGTGTGTGTGTGTGTGTGTGTGTGTACATGTTTGTATATAGGCAGCATCCTTTGGAGAAGCAGAGTGAAACCATACCATTGTGTTGGTGTACATATGTCGACACCTCCTTCCTACGCCCTGCTTGCTTCACGTCAACACGTCCAACAATAGAAAGTGGGTTTTGAACCGCCACACTACCTTTTTGAAGGTCTATGCTTTGTAATAGCCTACTGCTAGATCTGTATCACTGAATCACCTAAATAAATATATATTTAAAATAAAATGTCACTAAAATTACCCTCATCCTCCCAGCCATTTTGTTAAAACATCACATTTTTTGAAAGTTTGCCTTTTTTTCATTATTACATTTTTTTTAAAGAATTTTCTTTACACACTTTGTAAAGCAGCTAGCAAGCGAGGAAGTCTAGCTAACGGTTCAATTGTCAAAATAATAGTAATAAACTTAAAGTCCTAAACACTAAAAGTAATAAATGGTTGAAATAGTTAGCTAATCACACAACAGATAAGTAATTGAGTAGTTAGCTAAAACTTACAGATAAATGGCTGAAATAATTAGCTAAACACGACTGATAAGTAGTTGAATAGTTAGCTAAGGGTAACAGACAAGTAGCTGAGTAAGTTAGCTAAACACACCAGACAAGTAAATGAATAGTTAGCTAAAAGTAACAGATAAATGGTTGAAATAGTTAGCTAAACACAACAGATAAATAAATGAATAGTTAGCTAAAAGTGACAGATAAATGGTTGAAATAGTTAGCTAAACACAACAGAAAAGTAGTTGAATAGTTAGCTAAAAGTGACAGATTAATGGTTGAAATAGTTAGCTAAACACAACAGATAAGTAGTTGAATAGTTAGCTACAAGTAACAGATAAATGGATGAAATAGTTGGCCAAAAACAACAGATAATGGTTGAAATCATAGCTAAACATAAAGATAAATGGTTGATAGTTACCTAAACCCAACGGAAAAATGGTTAAAATCGTTAGCTAAAAATATGCTAAAAGGAAAGTTTAAAACATCGAGACAGCATGGTTGCAGACTCTGTCAAACCGACCTAAATATTGATAGTTGTATTTTGTGAAAAAAATATTGCAGTAACTTTAAGTAACCGTAAACAGTAACTTGATTAATAAAAATGAAATAACTAGTTTAACAAATAAACAATAAATACCATCTAATTTAAAATCCGTTCAAAGAAATACATTTGGAACAAGTCAAGTGTCATGAAGGGGTACCTGACTTTATCTGAGAGGGCTGTGGGGGAACATCAGACAAAAAAAGATTTAAAACCACTGATTTAGATGATATTAATGATACAAGTTGTTGCCAATGTGCGAATTCCTATCTTTTCCAATCTGGATTGTTACACCGTGTTGCTTTTGAACATTCGGTCTCTGAGGCTGCAGCAGTTCCACAACAACTTCGGGCCCATGTGCAGGGATCAAAAGCCAGGTGTTCCATGTCGAATGGGGATATTTTTCTTTGGAACCGAGATTGTCAAATATGAATTTCATTTGTACTCTCCTGCACAATCAAAAGAGAAGATCTACAAAAGGGTCCAACTGTATCAGGTCTGGTCACCAGATCCACTTCCTGTCGTGCTAGACATACTGTAGAACACAAGAATCCCCTTTGGAAAAGCATTAGAGTGGGGTATGAAACATCCTCCAGGATGCCCCAGGACAAGAAAGAAACGCCCCGATATGTACATAACGAATGACACACCATTAAATTCCCATTTACCCACATTCCAAGTGGATGCAACAGCTGTGTGCAGAAGGAATTACTACATGTAGTACTAGCACGAGGTATGGAGAGATTGAGGGGTGGATACACATAAGGAGGGAGAGATGGATTGGCACGAGTTGCCTGTAATGTAATGCTTCCACAGGATGCCCTGCACGCTCAAAAGAAACCATAATTGGCCTTGATCACGCTCTACCATTGAGACATACAGCAAATGTGACTGGCAGTGGAGAGCCAGGGAGAGAGGGGGAGAGAGAGGGAAAGACAGGAAGGGAGGGGGAGATGGTAAGGCAGTGTGACAGAGTGATTTTGCAGAAGAGGACGAACTGTAAATATTGACCCTGGTAAAGAAGGGTAATATGTGTGTGCAAGATGCGTGTGTGATATTCTTTACCTGCTAAAGTCCTTCACTGGTCTGGAAAATGCAGTAGCTATGAATCTCATGGAGGTCTTCCACATGCATGGTACTCGCCTCCACTCTACTTTTGGTTTATGAAAGAAGTCCCTGGTACCTGCTAACAGGTGCTTTATTTCACACCACTTTAGCCGAGGCTCCAAGCGAGCTGATACCAAAAAGGTGACGTGAAAACCTGCAGACTGATGATTGGTCGGAGAGAATCGGCACTATTCACTGCGTCATTGGTAGCGACGGGGGGGGGGGGGGGGGGGGGGGGGGGGGGGGGGGGTGTCTGAGTCGTGCAGAACAAACCGCCGGGTTTAAAAAGTTTAGCCAGCGTTTTATTTTGCTGCTAATTTGCCTCCTGCCACATGCCGACAATCAAAAGCAACACACCTTTGACGTTCAGTGTGTGTGTGTGTGTGTGTGTGTGTGTGTGTGTGTGTGTGTGTGTGTGTTGCGCGCTCGCCATGTCACGGCAGTTTGCTGCTATGACGACAAGCCGCGGCTCGCCTCGCGCGTGAGGCGGTACTAACCCGCAATGGAATCGAGCAGGGACCATGAATGGAAAAAGGCCATTATTGAGACAAGATGAACCCCACAGAAGCGTTACAGTGGTTATGGGGATAGCTTTAGAAGAGATTTGCTTCCTGAGAACATTTTAGATATGGAAGATTCTCCTAAAAGGTTACAGTGCAAACCCTTAAACCACAAACAGGAAAAGAAAGATGCTTTTTGTTCCTCAGCATATATTGGATCTACCTTCAGGACAGAGTCTCCGGAGCTGTCAGTGAACATTACTCATGAGACTGCTGCAGTCCACCTGAACGAAATCTCCCAAACCCGAACTCAGGTGACCTACTGAGCCGTTGCACTCATGACTAATCTTCGGACTACGGCAGATCGGGCCTTGCGCTAAACTACCTCCAGCTCTGGAATGCATCTGCACCCCCCCCCCCCCCCCCCCCATCTACAAGCACTACAGATGTTCGAGTGAGTTAAATGAGGCCTCAAACCTTTCTGTTTAGGAAGGCATGTCTTTTTGTTTTGAGCTCTCAAATACCTTTAAGTTCCTTCTCAGTGATGATGTGCCTTTGCATGTGTTAACTGTCTGTTTGCTTTTTTAAATTGTAGCCTTTTGCCTTAAAAGTAAATTAATATCATTAGCCACTTTATTTTAGTTTTCACTAACACCACCTTCCTAGTTTTATACTTTTTGGAATCCATGGTCAATAACCCTCATTTATATAGAAGTATACCTAACATTTGAGTTAAAAAAGCAGAAATTCTGAATTATTTTGACTAATAGTTATGATCAGAGGAATGAAAGTGATCAATTGTATTTGCATTGTAAGGAATCCAATCTATTTTTGTGGTAATTTGGTTAAAAATAAAACTCATATTTCAGATGCAGGCATTTTTTTAAAGAGGTCAGATTTGACCCGAAGACAACAGGAGGGTTATGTTAGCTGTGAGAATTATATCTTAGTAGTGAGCTACTATTGGTTATTACTTTTTTATTGGCCAAGGTACTCATAGCTGCCCAGGGTTTAACAAGCACTAAGCTCCTTTTTTACCTACTCTCACCTCATTACAAAACACTTTCAACTGTAAGAAGAGTGCATAAACAATTTTCATACCAGATTGTGGAATAGAGTTTGCACTCTCTGTATATGTGCATGTGAGTGCTTTTATTTATGTAAAGATACATGCTGATTGGGTGGTTCTGTTCAAAATAGAAAAAGAAAGGCCCTAATATTTCATATTTCAGCAAGCTTACTTTGTCTGTCATTGTTTTGATTTTCAGTGAAATGATTGCAGGTTATAGCACGGCAGTAACATATAGTTCCAATATGATATATTTACAGTGTACTGTATCTGATATTACTGCTGCCTCTTTTTCACACTCAATAAAATGTTGAATGGTGGCGAAGAAATCTGCAAGCAAGGCAATGGGAAAAAGATACGTTTTTTTATGTTGTATAATTACGCTTTCCTTGGTGCAGGACTGGTATGTGAGAGTGTGGGACAGGGCTTAAAAGCGTGGATCTCACACCAAAAGCGTGAAAGCTGGCAACCCGGTTCATAACAAAGATCACAACTGTCATGAATCAGACCCGTTCACCCTTCTTCGCTCCTCCTCTCCCTCTTCCTCTCTCTCTCCCTCCCGGCCCTTGTCCTGGTGTGCCCTCCCTCCGTCAGGCCGCTGTCCCTGTTGAGCGACTCATGCATGGATACAATGTGCTCCACTGTGCCTTCTGAAGGCTAGCGTTACTGTTCACACGCAATCTGCACCAAACACCGATGGGTTTCTTCCTCTTTCATTTTTTTGGGGTCTGATTTTTCTTACCCCTGTTTCAAGACAGAGCTGGGGAAACTGGTAGACCTTCAGAAATAATAATAAATGTACAGCCTATTCCTATTTTTACTCAAGTAAAGCTAATACTTTATTCCCTTCAGAAATTAAATGAATTATTATTGTCAAGTTGTTAAATGTTACAAATCCATTGCTTTCCGGTTATGTTTTCAGATGGACAGATTTTCAGGCGCATTTCCACTCATTTGTCCTCAAAGCTTGGTTATATGCAGCATCTGCTAAAAATGAACATCTTTCTTTGATTACAGGTTTACTGCCCCTCCTTCGCTCACCCAGCAATGAGCATAAACAGCCACTGGTCTCACCACAATCACATTACGGGAACTAACCTGATGTCCTTCCTCTAATTATTTCAAACGCACCGGAAACATTAAACGCACAACATCACTGTAAGAGGGAAATAAAAAGTTGAACCTTGGTATATGTTGACTGACTCTTTTCATATCAAGAAGAAAAATAGCTCTCCATATGTTATTCAACGGGAGACTAAGTCTAAGTCCTCCCTGTCTTCTGTCCGTCTCCAATTGTTTCCATGTGGCCGGCCTCAGGAATCTCTCCTGGATCCTCAGAGCATGCCACAGTAGGAACCTGACACCTGGCTTTTCTTTTTCCCCCGTAAGGTCTCAGTGACAAAAATGTCAATTTGTGTATGAGTTTTTTTGTGTTGCTTTTGTGTAAGCACACTGTCTGCTTGCCTGAACTGGCCTTTTGCTGTTGTTCCCTCGTGGCTCTGTTAAAATACTGCAGACAAACTGTCTCTACAGGAGATATGTGCAGTGTGTGCACTTATTCATTGAATACCTTAACCCTTGTGTTGTCCTCGGGTCAAATGGACCCATTTCAAAGTGTTTTATAGCAGAAATATGGATTTTTTTTTTTAACAAAATTGCCCAGAAATAACATGGAAGATTCCATACAACGTTCTTCAGGTGACATTACTTTCATTTAATTTTTTGGGTGTTTTATTTAATCTTATAGCATTTGAATTTTTTTCTTTTTTAAATAGTTTCAAACCAGTATCCCGACTAAACTTTGACATCCACCCATCTGTGATCCACTCAACATCATGTGATCTTAACTATTAGTCAAAATAATTCCTAATTTCTGCCTTTTTAACTAAAAACGTA
>NW_022605576.1:1788064-1795140 GCF_008692095.1 Etheostoma spectabile | reverse complement strand
GTTTGTTGACCATGAATTCCAAGAATAAGTGTAAAACCTGTTATTAAACCGGCTCAGGATAAAAAAATTTAAAAAAAAGTAGCGCCAAAAGCTGGAAAAAGTGACAAATAAATCAAAAAAAGCATCGGAAAAGCACAAGAATTTTGAATTTTGACCTGAAAGGACAAGTTCATGGTTAACGGGAAGACAACACAAGGGTTAAGGAGTATGCAGCTCTCCAGTGTCATTCAGTGATAGTGTAGCATAGGACGTAAATGAACTCATTTCTGCAGGGCTGGTCTCTCTCTCTCTCTCTCTCTCTCTCTCTCTCTCTCTCTCTATGTTGCTCGCTTCCTCTGTTTCTGTCTTGTTTACTCTCTCTCTCTCTCTCTCTCTCTCTCTCTCAGCTCACTTTGACAGATCGTTTTCATAACCACTTTTCTGAGGTCACAGCCTCGTCTGCAGTAGTCACGCAACCCTCTCGCCTGCTCAGTCAGCGTTACACACACACACACACACAGTAAATGTACACACACGCACGCACGCACGCACGCACACACACACACACTACAGGAATACTACACTACACTTCACAAATGTCTTAAAGAGACAGTGTCTCTGCTTTTAAAGGGTCAGCGTGTCTATTTTTGGCTCTCTGTGCTCAAAGCATTCCTCCGCTGCTGGCAACACACACATGCAACCTGTGGCTGCGGAGCGGAAATGCAACACCCGCTAAAGCTGATTCTCAGATCGATAAACCTCTGGCATTTTGAAAATGGAACGTTGTAACCATGTTTTAACTGAGCAGAAAGCAGGGAATTAATTACCACGTCGCTGGTGATATGCCTGTTGTAGTCCCATTCTGCTTCAGGGGATTCATAAGACGGATGCCTTTCTGTGGTCGCTGCATACATAGGAAGTAACTGTTTACCTTTACCTCATAAACCACATGTGATTAATGATGCCAGTTGCTAGTGCAGGTGAGAGTCAATACCACAGTAGTCTCTCATGTCCAGACCTTCCTCCACAGCGCTGCGGAGGAGGGTCTGGCTAGTTCACACAGCATTCTGCGATGGGAGAAAAACCTGCTCTGGTTTATCGGCATTTCTTTAAACCGATCACGATCTTCATGGGCGGCACTAAGCGCCGGACGGATCCCCGGTGCCTCTCAGATTGGACAGATTCAGCAACGGCGATTATGAACTTTTCCTGTTTTAGTAGGAACAAGGGTTTACAGCGTGTGTTTCTCTGGATTCAGCCAGCGTGAAGGACGTCTATATTCCGATTGGTTGCTGACGTTAGCCGCTGAACCGCGTCATAGCCCATTACCATAAAGTTGAGCTACTTTCAACTTTCTGATTGACGCCCTGGTTGCTCAAAATGCCCAAAACGCCCAAAACGCGACGCCACCAGATTTGCCTCCTTGCAGCTGAGAGAAGCTTCCATTGGAAATGGAGGACTTCCTGTAGCTTTAGAAGTCGGCGGCGGTGTGGACGTACAGCGATGGTCTCTCTGAACCTCATACTGTCCTGTCCTGACCACGTCTATCCATCTTTCTGTCTCCTCTCTTTTCTCTCTTTTCTGTCTCTCCCAACACCTCCCCATCCTCTCATCACCTTCCTACCAACAGGATAGCCCCAAGGAGGAGGATACAGTAACTGGGGGTGACAGGGAACCAGAGGAGGAGAGTGCCAGTGATTTGAACAAGTTTAGGAAGACAGCAAAACAAAGGGATGCTTCACACTGCTGGCCCTGTAAAATTCTTACAGAGATCTGGTTTGTTGGACGAAGGATGTGTCTGAGACCTGATACCAATAGGATCTGAGAGGGATGTTGAAAAGATGTGCACAAAAATGGCATCCCATTCTCCTACAAATTTATGGTTTCAGTACATATTCTAGTGTGGAGCCATCTCCCCAAATACTCATTAAGACGGCCCTTGTCTTTTGCTCCGTTTTATTCCTCTAGCCGAGCCAAACTGCAAACATTATATGAATATGTCAGTTGTATTTGTACATAAATTTAACATGTTTTATAACCTAGGGCTTGTTGTCATTTGCAGCCAGCCTGACTCATCACTGGAACATATGTTGAGATGATTAGCAAGACACAAATGAGCAGCGGTACAGTGGACTTTTAATCTCTAATTCTAAGGCTAATTGGCCTTCTGTTAAGCCCCGCCCCCCTTTGTTACTTTAGTTATGTGCTTCAGCTTTCTGTTATTGCAGGATATGCAGTTTACATTAACAGTGGCATTTTTACCAATCAAAATTCAGTGGCTTCAGACAGAGGTAGACCAAAGAAGCCTTCAACATGATTGGGTCAACAATGTTCATTTGTAGCATAGAAGCATATGCCCAGGGTGTAAATGCATGGGTGTACTGTAAAGATATCTATATATCTATATCTATATCTATATCTATAGATATAGATATATATATCTGTATCTTTAGATATATATTTATAGATATATATATATATACAAACACACAGGTCTCAAATACTACTATTACCTGCACTCTAGCTGCATGGTCAAAGTTGACATTTTGACTCTTAACTCTACACAGAGTGGACTGTAATTCTTTACAAGCTGAAATGAGATTTTCCAGCTCATCAAATCTCAGTTTGTGTTTTTTGTCATGACATCACCAGCAGGGGAGGGAAGGCCACAAAAACAGCCTCAATATGGCCTGGAAATTGACTGAGAATTTGGCCGGGAGAGGTTGCATGAGAAGGAGAAGGACTTGAATTAGCGGGGAGGAAAGGCCTGCCAAGAGCAAAGGCTCAGGCCTGAAGGCTTCTGGCAGGTGTTTGGACTCTGCTATCCATCCAGCTGCTGACTTAAAACATGTTACAAGAGGTGTTACAAGAGAATCTATTAGCTGTGCAGCCAGGCTGTAATCTCTGTGATCTTCTGTTCTGTTACTAATTTCCCCAAATCCTGCAAATATTTCACGTCTGACTAGAAAAAATGCAACAACAACAAAAGACCCCGATCATTTTTCTGGAAAATCGGAATCATGGTTTATTATCTAGAACAACAACCTCATCAGCAATCATATTACTCTGCCAATTAGGTCAAGTCGATGGGGTTTCTGCATGAATTGGCCCATCTGACATTTTAACAATGATGCTGGTTCAAGGATGGATGGATGGAGAATCTGCATTGTGATGGCCAAATGAATTATGCAATAGGGTTTCTTTGCCTTTTTGCAACCCCCATCCACCTCTCTAGAACACGGCACTGTGTTAAAATCATTCATGGTATCATCTTTCGTGACATGCTGACCTCATTGCAAAGAGTCTTCTCGTTTAGTAGTTGCAGAGACATTTAGAGGGTATGTCGAAGTGGTGGGGAAGGGGAAGTGAGAGCAGGGGTGACCTGAGGTGGACAGGTGAGGAGGGCAAAGCAGCAAAAGTAAAGAATCAACAGCTTTAGTCACTACGGCGAGAGCAGTGAAAGGTGAGAGAGTGAGTAAGTGAGTGAGTGGGAGGCAGGCTGAAGCCCCACCAGGAGGCAGGCGGGGTGAGGTTGTCCAGGCCTCCAGGCGAAGGAGTGGTGGCACCACCAGAGAGGAAGGATTAAACGGATGATTAACGCGCTCAGAGATGGCAAAACAAAGTCAGAAAACTGCACAGCTGCCTTGACATTGAATTACAACGACAATCAAAGTGATAGATCAAGAAAAACCTGGATTGTATGACATAAGAAGCCCTATAAATGTGAGGGAATTTAAAGAAATGTCTCTGCTGCTGCTGTGGAGTGCAATCAGTTTCATTATTCATCAGTTAAACTCACCGAGGGAGGCTGACCTGAGTTTTTAACGTCAACTTTTTGTAGCGACTTCTCTAGAGTGTTCCTAAAGAAGCCACGGATAATTCTTTTGTTTAAGCCATCACGACAAGACAAAGGATTAAAGTGTAAACAGATGGTATGGGGGATCCGTGCGCCTGTGGAGAGCTCAGGAAGGAAAACACTGACCGACACAGGACAACGGGCGTTTGCTGCTTCTGTGTGTGCATGAGAGCGGGTACTTATAAAACTATCACCACATTATCATGCCCGAGACATGTGAGCGCGTGCGGCATCTTCATCCTTAACTTGTTTAGGACGTATTGAGGTCAATTTCCCCGGGTTTACACAACATTGCGTGAGAAGGGAAGGGTATCCGGTGGATCCAATTGCCCTCTGCGAGGGCGGCAGAGCCTCCATGAATGTGGCCTTTGAGTGGCGAGAGGCCAGTAGACATGCAGACAGCCTATACTTACTGTATCTGGGAAATAAGCCTGATGCGACTTCAAACAGCCACAATGATGTTATTATGCCCCCCCCCCTTCCTCCTCCTTCCCAAGCCAAGTCTCTCTCTCTCTCTCTCTCTCTCTCTCTCTCCCCTTTCTGAGAACTTGTTGCTCGTGAGTCACAAGAATATCCTCATATTACTCATAGTGGGACAAATGGACACATCACTACTCAGTGAAAAAGATGGTTTTTTTTTTTATATCACCCCCTCTAAGAGAGATTGAAGTTGAATTATCCATGAAGTTAGCATTAGCACATTTAACATTTATTTTACTGAGCAAAAGGACGACAAGAACAGTGGCCTTCACCCAGCAACTGGGGGGTTTTCTGGAGAGGGAAAACAAGGACAATGTCCTTGTTTATAAGTAAAAGAGGATCATTCTGTGGGGTGTTATGGCTCTTCCAATAAAGTAATAAGCAATGGACTAATATAACTTTTAAAGCGATATCCCTGCACTGACTTTGGGCAACAAAGCATTTCACAAAATGTAATTTAACTTCTTTAAACTTAAGTTTGCTGTTCCTGTTGTCTGTTACATTTTTTTTTTTGTCATGTGACACAATGTAGACTTGAGTGTACACCTCTGTAAGTTCGGAGCTGCACAATGTGCACGTGTTTAATTGGGAAAAATGTTAATAAACTTTTTATTTTTATTTTAAAAGAGCATTTCACACTCCTTCATTCTAAGCCGTTTTTCCCCATAAAAATGAAATAAGGCCTCCCAGCATATTGGATAAAAATGCCATAGGTAGAAAATGGCAAAGCCAAAGTTTTTACAATATGATGTAATAGCAAATATATCAAAGTTTTTTTTTTTTAACTTATATCAGACAGATATCAAAGTCCTGAGTTACCAAAGTGACGCTGGTGGCAGCTGTGGACGACGGGTGGATGTGACTCAGATTGGATTTTGGTGCTATATTTATTTATATGACAGGCGTTCATATCAACATCTTTTCTTTGGCTAACTTCTGACAGTGAGAAACTGGGTTAGACTGCGCACTGACACACTGTTCACATTTCTTTTGTCAAGTTCTCCTGGAAAATTTGGAATAACGCTTTCGTGAGTTTTAGTGAGTAAAGTAAATGGTTGGTTGTGTTAATTATTATCCGTACGAAAACGATTGTTCTACACAAACATATAACATCTATTTCACAACTCTAAAATGGAAATCATTTCCCAAGCTAATTGTTGTCCCGCGCTGTGAAAAGCTCTTGCGCGTGATCATGTGGAGACACAGCCAGGGAAAGCGTGGAGCTGCGTCACAGGTTAAGAAACGTTAGAAATAAAATATGATTGGAAAATGACGGGAGTGGTGTATGAAAAACAAACATGGGTAGAAGCGGCTCCCAGCTCTATATTTGACGGATGACACCGTATGAAAACAAGGATTAGACTGTCAATGCTCTGACAGGATAAATGTGTGTGTGTGTGTGTGTGTGTGTGTGTGTGTGTGTGTGTGAGCGTGTGCGTGTGTGTGTGTGATGCATATTTAAACATTTGCAATTTAATGATGAAAACAAACCCTGACACATTAGCATGGAGAATTTCCCAGCTCCGCACGCAAACTTAGGAGCAGGGGAGGGCCACAGTATATATGTGTGTGTGTGTGTGTGTGTGTGTGTGTGTGTGTGTGTGTGTGTGTGTGTGTGTGTGTTGCTGTGGGTGAAGCCGGCAGCTGTTTAAATTCAGTCTAACTGTGCTCTCTCTGCAACATGCCAATTTAAACAAGATCCTCAGGGACAGAAGCAGAGTCTGACACTTCTCTCCGCCACCTCTTTCTGTCATGTCCCCTCCCTCTGTCTCCCTCCTTCTTCTTCTTCTTCTTCTTCTTCTTCTTCCTTCTGTGGCAAATATCCACTATTTTGCCTCTGTGTTGACTTTGAATCTGAATCCAACCAACACCACAATGCCTATGAGTCCAGCCCGTACTGGGATCAGACTTTACCCAGAACTCACTGGGGTCCCACTGAGTCATTAGGTCAGCGCTGAGAGGTCCGGAGGCTCCATTTCTAATGAGGTCCCAAACACAGACAGCTCTGCCATCATCCTTCCAGATATACAACACTCTTGGATGTTGTAGATGAAAAAAATCGAATAATTAACTCAAAAATGTTTCATTTTCTGTGCTTGCTGCTGAGATTTTGCAGTTGAAACGTCCGTATGTGAAATACTTAAACAGTTCAAGTTGGAGTTCAAGTGTCAGTCAAAATGCAAATACTAAAGGAAGTTAGAACGGCGCGGAAATGTCAGCCAGGGAGGAATTAAGCTGGAGGTGTAAGGCAAAGTGAAAAGTCAAAAAGAAAAAGACATTAGTGTCAACTCAAGTGTATAAATTGACATTTTAACTGTCAGTTAAAATGTCTGCGTCTGTTGCTCAGTGGTAGAGCGGTAGCCTGCCAATCGGAAGGTTGGGGGTTCGATCCCTGGCTCTACAGTCCCATGGCGAAGTGCACTTAGGCAAGACACTGAACCCTGAGTTGCCCCCGATGCTGCCCCATAGGAGTGTGAGTGTGTGTGTGAGTGTTTATCTGATTGGGATGTGAATGGTTCCTGTACTATGTTAAAGAGCTTTGACTAGTTGTTAAGACTAGAAAGCACTATATAAGAACAGTCCATCAAAGTGTAAGCAGTTGAAATGTCAGGTTAAATCAGTCAGTTAAAATGGAAGTCCAAAAAAGAATTAGGGCCATATTTTGAAAGATGATTTCAGTTGAAGTGATTGATGTTGTCCCCATGTTGTCCTCATGTTTTCCTTTATCAATTTTCTTTTTAATTCCCCAAAATAACATGAT
>NW_022605576.1:1784098-1788054 GCF_008692095.1 Etheostoma spectabile | reverse complement strand
GCTCTTTGCCAATTACAAATCTCTACTTTCATTAATTGTGGGTCTTATTCGATTTTATAGCATTGTAAAACAAATGGAAGTGTTTTTTGAAATAGTATTGAGTAAAAGTTGACATATTCCAGTCTGTGATTATCATCAACATCCATTCCTTTAATTTTAGTCTCAATAATTCCTAATTTCTGCTTTTCTAACTCAAACATTAGGTATAATTTCCTATAAAGGAGGTTTATTGACCATAAATTCCAAAAATAACTTTAAAACTGAAGTTAATAAGTTAGTGTTAAAAAAAAAAGTGACAAACACTGAAAAAGGCGTCAAAAGTGTTGAAAAAAGGGACACAAATGTAAGAAAAAGTTAAAAACAATCGATAAAAAGCGTCAGTAACAGTGTTGATTTTCAATTTAGATGGGGAAGACAACACAAGGGTTAAATCTGCCAAAGATCGGAGAACTGCAAGGGTTAAAAGTGTCAGGGGAAGTGTGAGCGCCGAGAGGCGTTCACATGTCAGAATAGAGGAGAAACGAGAGAATGAGGTGGAGGTGTCAGTGAACATGCCATTTGAAAAGTGAGAGACGAAACACTAGGGAAAACCTCTGAGTTAATAACTGACAGAGCAATGAAGAACCTAAAAATCATCCAATTTGCCTGATCATATGTGGGCTAATCTTTGGAAAAAATGACTGCGACTATGACTGTTTTTGAAATGATCCGCCTGTATTTGCTTTAATAAAAGGAAAATGACAGTAGATCAGTATAATGCTTCATAACGCATGAATAGTGACTAATTTCCTATTTCCTTGATATGTGAATACAGCGCAGAGGACATGACACGTGTCCTTAGTGTGGGAGACCTGGGTTCAATTCCCACTGTGATGCATCAACCAATGTGCCCCTGAGCAAGGGACACAGGGAGAGAGAGAGAGAGAGAGAGAGAGAGAGAGATTACAGAGCATGGCATGGCTAGCAGCTAAATATGTCTTCTCCTGCCAACATATAAGTATAAACAGATTTTATATATCAACATTTATAATTTTATTGTTTCAAAGTACCCTTTGAGGGACATTCACATCATTTGTTTAGTATCTACAATTATATCATAAGTATCCTGTTTACTAGTATTATTATATCAGATGGATTTACTCATTGTTGTTGTCTATATGTATGATTGTACTTATGCTTTGGCACCACAGACGGATTTCTTTTTGTCATGCCAATAAGGCAACATGAAATTGAAATTGAGGGAGAGAGAGAGAGAGAGAGAGTGAGAGGAGATAACCGAGGGCGGTTGCTTAGTGAGAGATAGAAGGACGAGAGAGATGGAGCGAGAGAGAGAGAGAGGTGTGTGTGGTTGTGCTCTATCATCACTTCCCACTGAAGTTTTTCCTCATTCACTCAATGTGAGGGTCATACATGAGGAGGGACAAGACCAAGTCCCTTGTCCCTCTCCCATCATTTTTTTTTTGTTGCAGCGCACACATGCACATCACTACGCGCAGGTGCACACGCACATCACTACGCGCAGGTGCACACGCACATCACTACGCGCAGGTGCACACATCCCGACTGAATCCCGGTCCCGGCTCGGTTTCCTACTGAACACTTAAGATATACCTTCTTTTCCCCTGGATAAGAAATAAAGCCTGGGGGGGGGGGTCTGAAGGGCTGAGCCAAGCACAAGTCACGCAACTGCTTCTCTCTTTCTCGGTCACCCCCCTACACACACACACCCACACACACACACACACACGCACACACACACACACACACACACACTCTCTCTCTCTCTCTCTCACCATCCTGACTCACTGATACTTGATAACTGATTCCTGTTTTTATTTTTTATTTTTAATCTTAAATGTATATATGTTAGTTTACTCAATGAATTATATGTATGTATTTCTTCTCACATTATTATCCTTGATGCTTTGGCAATGTTGTTATTTCTGTCATTGATGCCAATAAAGCAATTTGAATGGAACTGATACCTGGCTGCCCTCCTTCCTGATTACCTGGTATGGCTTCACTTTCTTCTTTGTGGCGCCCAAGTTAAGGTGTATGTGTGTGTGTGTGTGTGTGTGTGTGTGTGTGTGTGTGTGTGTGTGTATTTGTGATAGGGATAAGGATTGCCTCCCTCTAGCTGTACCCTCTGCTTGCATCACGCTCCACCCTAAAAATATTTTGTCAGGCTCATTCATTCGCTAATAATTCGGCAGAGAGCAGGAGTTCACGG
The DNA here is from genome assembly GCF_008692095.1 of Etheostoma spectabile. Classification (NCBI taxonomy): domain Eukaryota; kingdom Metazoa; phylum Chordata; class Actinopteri; order Perciformes; family Percidae; genus Etheostoma; species Etheostoma spectabile. Next base: position 1,785,824 of record NW_022605576.1, on the reverse strand, counting down.
AGAGTTCAGATGGCTCTGGGTGCACGGAGTGTGGCGAACGCTTGCCAACCAATGAAAACACGCACAAACTTTCTTAACCATCCTCTTACATCATAGCCTCAGTCGTCACTAATCGCCCCCCCCCCCCAACCCTTCTTACTGAATAAAATGCTCTGCAATGTACAGCATGCGCAGCAATATACGGTTCAGTATCAGTTAACATTTTTACATTTGTGAGTTGAATTTCCAACACACTTTGTGAGGGAGGACAAAAGCTCCCCCCCCCCCCCCCCCACATGACCCTAACTTCATATGACATGATCTGAGGAACTATTTTACTCAGGCGAGTTACGTGCTCCCATATCAAATGCTGATGAAAGGGGACCTCATCTGGCTGACGGTAGTTAGCGTATTGAGCTGGCGGGTCAGATGCCACCTTTGGTTAGTAATCTTTCCAACCACATGGAAACATATCGATTTACATTAGGGCACAACAGCAGGGGCCGGGCCCCGCCACTGTTGCACACTGAAGCATGCTTCAATTAAGATGAACGGAGGTGACAGACAAAACCAACAGTCGGATGTACGGTGTGCCGGGCCAGCCCGCATACAGACCCACCCTGATGACACGCACAACATGTGGACGCCATGACAACAACACCATCGGGATTCTTATCCGCAATGATATTTACAAAAGGCCTTTGCTTCAGTTCCTAAATACCAACTAATTGTATTGTCTTCCCATCAACCATCATCTTTGGGCGCTTTTTCTGATGTTTTTGCTGTTTTTTTCTACACTTTTTTTTTTTTTTAATTCATAGGCCAATAAACCTAATTTTAAGCTCATTATACGAGAACGTTTAGTTCTTGTTTTTTCAGCGCTTATTGTCTCTTTTTTGTCATTTTCTTCCGAGGTATTTGGTCACTTTTTTAAAATACCGTCCCAAATTCAATTCAATGAAAGTAATCATTCATTTTACCTGAAGAGCAATATTGTTGAAAGAAAGCCAAGTTTCTGATTTCAATTTTTATTTTTTTTAAATTTGGGTCAAATTTGACCCGAGGACAACACAAGGGTTAAAGTGCCCATATTATGAATAAAAATCACTTTTTCTGGGATTTGGGGGGTTATTTTGTGTCTCTGGTGCTTCCACACGCATAAAAACTACCCATGGTGTTTTGAGTGAGATCCGGTTTCTGAATGTCCCCTGTCTTCAGTCTCCGGGTGAGCTGTTCAACATCTGCACGGCTTTCTACGTCACTAGAGACGAGGTGGCTAACTGTAGCGTGCTAGCTCGTTCTAAATGGCAAAACACTGCTCCAACAGCCACTAGTGGACCAGAATCTCCAAATGAACTACTTCCTGTCCCTGTTCTACTTCCTGTCCCTGTTGGGCCTGGTCTAGAAAGTCTCCAGCGATCCTGCCTGGACTGACCAAAGCTGGAGAAAGAGTTATCTAGCTGATGGGATACTTACCGAGCTCTGAGCATGTGCAGCTCCCAACAAAGATAGGATAGAAGGGAGATGTCTCACTCTGGAGCTAAAACAGAGACCCAAACACACAGAGTGACAAAAGGATGTGTAAACTTCTTCTGGTACAAAATACAATTATAAACCTGAAAATTAGCATAATATGGCCGCTTTAAACCTACACTGAATGTATGCATGTGGGAGCCATCTTTCTTCTTTTTTTTAGCCCTCGTGTTGTCCTCGGGTCAAACTGACCCGTTTCAAAGTGTTTCATATC
>NW_022605576.1:1776602-1784088 GCF_008692095.1 Etheostoma spectabile | reverse complement strand
ATATGGATTTCTTTCAACCAACTTGCCCAAAAATAACATGGATGATTCCATACAACCTTCTGGTAAAACTAATGATTCCTTTCTTTGAATTTTTCGGGTGTTTTTATTTAACCCATGTGTCGTTTTCCTGTCACCCATGAAAAAAAAAAAAAGCCGTTTTGGTCACTTTTTTTTAACAGTATTATTTTTTTTCCGCCGTGTTTTGTCACTTTTAATGTTGAGGATGTTTTTGGTGTTTTTGGTGTTTTTTTTTAATGTTGACATTATTTCAACAGCCCATTTCCTGTGACAAAAAAAATTGAACTAACTGACAAACGGGTCAATTTGACCTAAAGACAACATGAGGGTTAAGGAATTAACATGTGGCCAAGCGGACATTTGTTAAGACCATGATGCATTCAGGTGAGGTCTCAGACTGTGTCCAATTTATGTCAGACAAGAATGTGGAGAGACAAATGTGACACAGACCACAGAACATTGCCCGAGTTTCATGACGCAGTTTGTTAAATGTAGTTATCACTTTCTGATCTCTCCCTTCCACACCAGTACTCTGCTGGTACCTGGTTTGTCTCGGTGAGACGCCGGTCGGCACGGTCGTGCCTGAGCAGCGTCGCCGAGTTCTTTCATCAGCCGCTGTGAATAGCCTCTCCATCCGCTCGGTTTAGCCATCAACAGATCGCATTACTGACACCAGTGAGCTTTTTATTTGGGTGGCCCTGTTCAATTGCTTGTGCTGTAGCTAATAGGCCTCGGGTGTTCACTCGGAGGCAACGGGGGAGTGAATCTATGTCATGCCATCAATCAGTTCATTGTGGGCTGTCTCTAAAGCATGCGAACAGGACAACAGAGGGGCACAGACCAGCTCGACACTAACCAACCCCGATTCTTGGAATCCACTATTGATTTAGTTATTGCTACAGTGCTAAATCCCAATCTAGGCCACACACAGGACTTTATCTTTGGTTGTACAGGATTCTAGCATTGTTGCAAATTTGATTCAAATTCAAGGACCTCACATTAAGCGGTTGCAAATCTTTTTCCTAAAGACAGGGAGCTGTTACCGCATGCCACAACAAATACAAAAACGACCATTCCAAGGCTTAATGAGTTATCAAATGGACTTTCAACATGTGGCTTTGGGCGGTACTGAATCTGTAAGCCATATTCCATGTTTGCATGGAGATCAACAAAGTCTATTTGTTTGTTGTGTGGGGGGCATGAATGTAAACTGGCAATGGGAAACTACTAAATCTAAGCCAAAAGGAGTGTAGTTGGGGTTAAGCATGCGTATAAGAATAGCCCAGCTACACCGCAAACTAGTAGCAGAACAGATGCTTGTGATAAGAAATGTGTCTGCCAATAACATTATCATTTAATAACTGTAGATTAAAAGCAGTTTGCACACCCTATGACCTTCTAATACTTGACTTCGGAGCAGCATGTGAGATTTCAAATTGAATGCCATGATATTATAAACTACGTTAAATGAAACCAGCTGGGTTTTGTCAGCGTGTTTGTAGCACCGCTGCGTGCTTCAAAGTGCTTCCATGATATAATTATCAACTCCAGGGGCTTTTGTGCGCTTGCTCCGTCCCTCCTTGTCCCTGTGAGCGTCCCCTGCTCAGGCAGAGCGGCGCGCTAGGCGGTAGCTGTGGCAGTAATTGCACAAGACAGCTTCCAACAATGGTGTTGGGCCAACAAAGGCTGCTCCCTCCCTCTGCATGAGTCCTGGCTGTCTCTTCACACTCACTCAAACTCAAACACACACTCTACCCGTCTGTTCACCAACACACACACACACACACAAAAACACACCTCCCATTGCTAGACCGCCACCACTAGCTGTTACAGTTAGCGTCTAAAGGGGCCCCCTTCGGCACTGATTTGAGTAATTCACTTATGGCCTTTTGTGATCCCAGGGGGTCCATGTCCACTCAAGCGCGTTCAGTGTCTGTGGCACGTGAAGCCAGGCAGGGACAAAGCCAGTGTCATGCCTTTGATTCAAGCGTTTAATGAGTTAACTGGGAGGATCCTAAATGCATAAAGCGGCTTCTCCATTTATGGTTCTCGACGCATACAACATGCATTATAGACGCACAATAGCTGTTAACTAGCGCGACTGGCCATTAGGCGGGTAATGACTAAATGGAAAGGAAATATAAACATTACAGAAATATAACGTTTTAATCACAAATACACAAGCAGCTTGTACATGTACCAATGGGATTTTTTTCATCCCACCTCAAGGATCTCTTATCCCACCTTAAATAATTCTACTAGAGTGCCTTTGACAATGATCTTAATGCTATTCAAGAAGTTGTTCCACTTTTAAAAAAAACATTTACACACAATAAGTCAAATTTGACGCCTGCATTGAGTCAATATAGCAACACACACAATACTGGTTACTCCTTTACTCTTTATTTTTTGAACATTTGTTCTTGTATTCCATCCTATTGATTATTTCTTGTATATTCTGTATGTGCGTCTGATATTTTGCTGCTGTAGCACTGACATTTCCCAAATTGGGATCAATAAAGTCCATCTAATCTTACCCAGTAAGCGTGGGGAGAAAATCATTAGGTCCCAATCAAACCCAGGATAATGGGCCGTTGACCCAGTGCCGGTAGTGGGTTATTTTCAAATTACTGTCGGGTTATCATTTTGAACTAAAATGTTTTTTTGACCCAGCATTAGACACAAAAAGCTCAAGTTTTACCTTAAAACTGTCCCAAATGTATTTGACTGGGGTAAAGTCAAACCAATATTGCTGGTTGATTTTTAGTACAAAAATAGTCAAACTGAATGTATGTTGATTTATGTTAAAATTTAGCAAAAACAATTGTCTGTAGTTTAAATAAAAAAATTAGTAAAAAATCAATATCAGTACATGGCTTTAGCGTGTAAAACCTATTTCTGTCTGACCAAAATTACATTAAAAATGAACAGGGTTTTAGCACGCCAAAATAAAGGACAGGAATGATAAGACCCTGGTATTAGGTTAGTCATAACAGCAAGAACACATTAACATTTACACTGGATTGTACTAAGCGACCATACATCTACGGTTGTATATAGAACTCGCAGCACGGAATAACAGACATCGCATGTGGAGGAAAGAGGAAGGAGAAAAGCCTGAGCACTGGCATTTAGCCCGATCACGCACTCCTCATGAAGCACATGGAGATGAGAGGTGATTTTCTTTCACGGAGGTCAGTGGAACAAACTGAAGGCCAGAACCCCATAGGGAGGAAGAAGGGGTTAGTCATGGCCAGAGTAAAAAAAAAAAAAAGTTAATTAAATAGAGTAGACAGAAATTGGGGTGATCTGATGATAAAAATCACACATGAGATCAAATTATCTCTGCATCAACAGACACACACAGATTGGGATGTTTGGATCCAATACATAATCAATACACGCCACTAGGTCTTAGATATAAAGGGCTTGGTGATGTGTGTTGATTAGTGTAACGGATGTTAAGCGATATGAGAAGCTACGTTGAAAGATCTAATGAATTGTCAAAAGAAATCGTGAGAATGTGCTGGGTACTGAGAAAAACGTGAAAGCTCAAATGCCAGTACGGTCCGCTTTAAGAAAAACATGTCATGTCATTCATTCACATTTTATTACTACTAATGGAAAAAAGCTTCGGGTGAAGTGGAGATGCCGTGCCACCAACACCAGAACGGCACCGGCCAGTTTGCTTGTGTCTGTCTTCAGGCTGGTTGTGACATAGCACTGATATGATGGGCTGATGGGTTGAAGTCCTCGCATCCTTAAACATTGCGTGCTGGAGGACTCAAATGGAAATGCGCAATCGGCATATACGAGACTAAGACATCAAGAAATCAGCCCGTCGCGTTGATACTAATTACCCAAGAAGCTTAACTGATTCCTGGTGTTTTCTCTCTCCTAATCCCTCCCAGACTGGGATTGGGTCACTTCAAACGGTTTGACCTGCATTGAGTTTCAGTGTTCAATTCCAAAAAAGGCACGGACAGATGCAACAAACGGCTTAATGAGCTGGGCACTCCTGAACCTGGGAACATGTGATACTGGTGCCACAGGGCAACCTGTATAGGTTCCTTGAAAGAACCAAAAGGATTTGGAATCTAATGAAATGGTCCGTGTAGAGGCTAGGCCCAAGCTTTAAGCCCCTGAGGTGCTTTTCCACGGGTGGAGTAATTGACGCACTGTTGACCTTTTTGTCATATTTGCAGTTAAAACCATTGGATCCATTTATTTCCATGAGATCTTCGTTGGGATTTCAGACAAATCACTGCTTGCCTGGGTAGTGTTGTGGTGTTGCGGTGTTGGTGTGCGTGTGGTCGCTGTATGGGCTTCCGGGGGAACCAAAGATTGGTTCCTATTTACCCCAAGGGCACTAATTGGCTCTTACAGTCAGTAAACAAGAGTCATGTGAGAATACAACTTTCTTTCATTTCTCATTTTTTGTGGCATTTTAGTGTTTTGAACCCAAAAAAACCCAAAGGGCAGTTCCGTGTGACTGCAAGAACATGGAGGTGTGGTAACCTACATTCAACAACTGGCCTTGGATGTAGTCATGACATTTCTTTAAAAACTCTGTATTATCTAACTAAAACTCCGCCCTCTGTCCAAATATGCAGTGTACACGTATAATTAAACGGTGGATCGTGATTTACTGTGATAGACTTATCAAAGGTATTTAGAACCTCTTCACCCATGCTGGGATAAAGGTATGCTGTCAGTGGTAAAAAAAAGTTAAGATAGTTTCAAATTTTGGGAAAAAAAAGCGTATTTACTTTCTTGCTGAGGTTTGGTAAATACACTGCAGCCAGTTAGCTTAGCTAAGCATGACATAAAGAAGGAAAATGGGGGGAAACAGCTAGCCTGGCTCTAGTCTTGCTTTGCCAGACCTTCCTCCACAGCGCTGCAGAGGAAGGTCTTCTAGAGAAAAACGTGCTCTGGTTTATCGGCTTTTCTTTAAACCAATCACAATAACGGAGCTTCTGTTAAATAGTCTCAGGAAGGAAGTTGTTTTGGTGGAAGATGTGTACGTTCAGAAGTAGTTTTAGTCTTCAACAGAAAACTCCGATTGGACAGATAGTCTAGCTAGCTGTCTGGATTTACCCTGCAGAGACCTGAGGACCAGGTAACCATAGTCCTCAGATTGGACAGATAGTCTAGCTAGCTGTCTGGATTTACCCTGCAGAGATCTGAGGACCAGGTAACCATAGTCCTTGAGATTGGACAAATAGTCTAGCTAGCTGTCTGGATTTACCCTGCAGAGATCTGAGGACCAGGTACCATAGTCGTCAGATTGGACAGATAGTCTAGGTAGCGTGCTGGTTTACCCTGCAGAGACCTGAGACCAGGGAACCATAGTCCTCAGATTGGACAGTTAGTCTAGCTAGCTGTCTGGATTTACCCTGCAGAGATCTGAGGACCAGGTAACATAGTCCCCCGATTGGACGATAGTCTAGCTAGCTGTCTGGATTACCCTGCAAGATCTGAGGACCAGGTAACCATAGTCCTCAGATTGAACAGTAGTCTAGCTAGCTGTCTGGTTTACCCTGCAGAGATCTGAGGACCAGGTAACCATAGTCCTTGAGATTGGACAAATAGTCTAGCTAGCTGTCTGGATTTACCCTGCAGAGATCTGAGGACCAGGTAACCATGTTGTCAGATTGGACAGTTAGTCTAGCTAGCTGTCTGGATTTACCCTGCAGAGATCTGAGGACCAGGTAACCATAGTCCTCAGATTGGACAGATAGTCTAGCTAGCTGTCTGGATTTACTCTGCAGAGACCTGAGGACCAGGTAACCATAGTCCTCAGATTGGACAGATAGTCTAGCTAGCTGTCTGGATTTACCCTGCAGAGATCTGAGGACCAGGTAACCATAGTCCTCCGATTGGACAGATAGTCTAGCTAGCTGTCTGGATTTACCCTGCAGACATCTGAGGATCAGGTATCCAGAGTTAACCATAGACATCTGGCGGATCTTCCGCGGCAACAAAGCAATCCCCTTAACGACTCATCGTCGATATGGACTAGTCAGACTATGACCAAATCTGTACGATCCCTGACGTGTAAAAACGCCTTTGTGCTAAGCTAAGCTAAGCTAAGCTACCAGCTGCTGGCTGGCACTTTATATTGTTATATTATCTTCTATACAGAAGATAAATATGTGGAATTAATCTTCTCATCCAACTCTCGGCAAGAATGTGATTGAGCATATTTCCCGAAATGTTGAACTATTACTTAACTAATAAACTATGACGGGCTGACTTATGTAAGGTAACAGCACGCACAGGTGTGTACTGGCATAGACTTTAGGAGTCAAAGAGAAGAGGAACAAGCTGTCAGTACTATCTCAATGTCAATGTCAATGTCAATGTCAATGTTAATTTTATTTCTATAGCACATTTACAAACAACAGTTGACCAAAGTGCTGAACAGGGTCAATGTCAAGCACTTAAATAACAAATGTAAAAAGGACTACAACCAAAGTGAAACAGGGAAACAAGACAACAACAGTATAAAACATCTCCTTCAACATTTACGAATGTGGCTTGCAGTCTATGTTTCACTGGAAATTTCGAGAGCGGGGATATTTTGTTTGAAAAAAAAATAATCAAAACAACAGTGAATTGACCGCGTCTTGACCTTTGCAATGCTAAACCTTTTCACTTCATTTATAGTCCATGTGGATTGCTGATTTGTCTTGGCCTCTGTTTTGGGTTGCAGAGCACAGGGAAGGAAAAGGCGCGGGGTCACTGGGAGTTTAGGAAACACAAAGTCCGTCTATAACGTGACCCGATGCACATTTAGCAAAGACTCCATTCACAAACAGCTATCACGCAGCAGCACTTCCCTCTTTGGGAAATTGAATGGTCTGCACTTATGTTGACTCGATTTGATACAGATTTGACATGAAATGGATTAACCCAAATAGTTCAGGAGAGGGGGCTTACAACTATGAAATTCTCTAAAAAAAATTGTAGATGAGAGAATACGGATCTAGACTAGATTGTTTTGACTTCTTCCCTCCTTCCTCTATTGCTCGATGTTGGGTTAGTTACCAAACCGTCTCCTGTCTCCTGTCTCCTGTCTGCTGGCTGACGTCACGGGTGGCGTATGCCTGCCGTGAGACTGTGGGCTCTGCGGCCTTTCTCTTCCTCTTTTATTCTAGCTCACCCAGCACTTAGAGGCAGACAACACACAACAATACTGAAACTGGCTGGTGGTATTTTCAGAGATTAGCACAAAATAGTGTTGTATGGATTTTACGTAGCAGCACGGCGATTAGCAGGTCAAGTTACTAAACTTGGCTTGGATAGGTATACTTGGACCCGTGTGTGTGTGTGTGTGTGTGTGTTCCCATACCCTAGCATCAACACCCTGACTGGACTGACAGCTTTGGGGGGAGGTGGGGTTTTAATTGAGGGCTTCCAGACACACACACACACAGACACACACACACACACACACGCGCACACA
>NW_022605576.1:1774443-1776592 GCF_008692095.1 Etheostoma spectabile | reverse complement strand
ACACACACACACACACACACACACACACGCGCACACACACACTTATAAATACACCTTGCTGTGATGTGGATACATTTACACCACAGGCATTTATATTTGGGCATGAGATTTGTTTTGGTGGTAACTTTAGGGGTTGTTATGAAATATTGAAAGACATTGACAATGTTCAGGGCAGATCATTTACTGAGAGCAAAGCAATACAGCGCTCAAGTCCTCTAGATGGTTTCCAGGTTGTTGACGTCTCATGGAGGTCCGTTTGCAGGTCAATTTTGAGAGTAATACACTATGCAGGAGAAAGTACAAATGAAGGATGAAAGTGCTTCATCTTTGCATGTGGGTGATATCTTATTATTTTTGCGATGACTTATGACGAATTTTAGATATTGTACATGCAATATCGCAAAAGAAGGCCAAAACGTTTGTCTCCCCAAGTGATAGCTGCCTGTCACTTGAGTTGAACAGCAACTGGGAAATGAAAGTTAAAAGAAAGAGCTTCTGCTCAATTAACCATGAACGTGTATAGAAGTACAAATCCAGGGTAAAACTGACAACATGCAGATGCCAAAAGCCAAACAGGAAGCAGAGGCTGATGCATGTCGATCTAAAATTCTGTCATTGTAGTTTTACAACCCAATAATCAAGCAACAATAAGGCAGTAAGCTAACTGCCATAGTCATTTAAGGGAGGGAGGATGTTGCAATCTGGTGATTTTAATCATTTGCGGTAATGCCACCGAAACTTCACGTTGGTCACACCATTTCCCCAGCGTCAACGGCAACAACAAAAAAACACCTTCTTTCAGATATAACACTTAGATCCATTAGTCAACTTTGATGTATTAGTTTATGTTTCTCTGGCTTGGCCCCTTTACTGGGGCAGTGGCCGAAAAAGAAAGGAAAAGGTGAAGAAGATGGGAAAAAGTGCAAATCATAAAAAGCATAGTCTTGTCAGTTAATATTTACTGAGGGTGGAGAAGCTGGTGTGCTGGAAGAGATGAAGGAGACATTCATTGTATGGGATCCCAACAATGATGATGAGGAGAGAGAGAGAGAGAGAGAGCGAGAGAGAGAGAGACACATGGATCAGCGCCAATGCTGCTTTTTCCCCCAAGGGTGTGATGGGAAATCTGATCGCAGTGCCATGAGGGTCAAGACCTGAGAGGGTGACAGACGCCGTCAAAATAAGAGTCTGGTCTCACACTTCATCGCACACAAAGTCAAAATAGCCACCACGGCAAGTACACAGTAATACACACACACCCGACGTTTCTACATATAACACACGGTACTGTAGCTGGCCGGGTTTTAAGGTGTACGGCCCTGCTCCCTTCCAAGAACGGACCTTGTGCTTCATTAGTTGTGGGAAGTGTGACTCTCAACTGAGACTTTCTTTGGTCACAAGCTTATATGCTACAATTAACTTTTCTTAAAGCCTTCTTATTTTTGATTTCCTTTTAAATGTTCTGCTTTGTCCGAGTCCCTGAGAGTGGGAGAGGGAGTGAAGCCGAGGATGTGACCACACTACACAGCAACAAAGCCCGCCAACATCGCTTTAGATTTCTTGCGATTAATATCTTACCAGCAACTCAAATGAACGCATTAGCATGAATTACAACTGATGTTACGCCTATAGTAGTGCAATACAGTGACCTTGTGTCCAGAAACACAGGATACGAGGGAAACAAGGAGTAAAGAGAGGAAAGGTATTTAAAGACAGTTTCACAGTTTCACGTCAGTTATTTTACAAGATATCATGATTGCTTTTGTGTCACTGAAATACATAACCAGCACCCTGCAACATCTCAGAAAAATTACAACCTAATAAAAAGAGAATATATTAATATATTTATAGCTCTGGATAGTAGAGCGGGCGTCGAGCCGGGGTTCAACTCCGACCTGCGGCCCTTTGCTGATGTCATTCCCCCTCTCTCCCCTTTGACTTCTTCAGCTGGCCTAAAAATGCCCCAAAAAAGAAACAACAATAATTAAAAATCGAATATTCGATCTGCCTTTGGCTACCTGATCCCTTTTGAAAGTGTGGCCGTAATCTGATTCAATATTCGGGACGAAGAAAAATAGGATTTTCAAATAATGAGATAAAAAGCAGTGAAACGCAATCGTGCAAAACAGACTCCAAAAACACACACACA
>NW_022605576.1:1770064-1774433 GCF_008692095.1 Etheostoma spectabile | reverse complement strand
ACACACACCGGAGGAGAACTGAAGGCAATCGGGCAGAAAGACAAAGGAGAGGGGCTAGTTAATCCTTAGGGTAAATATTTAACAAGCTCAGCATCTATAGCTAGGGCAGAGACCTAACATGGAAGAGAAATGAATTACAGCCTGCTGATTGTCACACACACACACACACACACACACACACAGCTAAACAAACAACTTAGCCTGTAGGCTATGAACTGCTGATGTGGATTTTTAAAAAGTTGTATTATTATTATTTTTTTTCCATTTTTTGACGGGGGACGTGTGTCCCATTTTTTCACCTGGAGATAACTGTGGCAGCAGCGTCACTATACAATAATTATACTAATCATAAAGTCCAGGATATGTCCATGCAAGTCTTAACTTAAATAATAGTCTGAACACCAAGAAAGGGTTCTCAGCCATGGGGAACGTGAGTTTATATTTTCTTATATCCAAATATATTTACATGTCAGGCAGCCTTGCAAAATATGTATTTCTTTCTGGTACATCAGTGGATATTTGCACAATTACATATATATATATAGACATAACAGGATTCTATTAAAATAAATGTAAATTGGCACAATTGAAAACAAATCTTTTATACTGTATACTGTATATATATTATAGATATGCTAGACACATAGAGTCCTTTCAAGTCATTTACATTACATGATCAATAAGGGAAACTGGATCATGGGAAACTGTCTACTGTCGCTTTTTATTTACACACACACACACACACACACACACGCAGACACGCAGACATGCAGACATGCAGACATGCAGACACAGCCTAGGGGTATGTTTGCATAAAGTACATAGGTACATACTGTTCACTGTGCTCCACCCTGGAGCAGTCACACAACAGAGACAACCAGTAGATCTCAGTGTGCTCCCACAACTCCTGCCACGCCATTTTCTTTTCTTTTTTTTTTTCTTCTCCTCTGTCTCTAAACAGTCTCATAATGGAATAAATGAAGTCGGTGAATCTATTGTTTAAAATGACAAAACCACCTGCAGCCAGACCCACTTGGTCACAGCTGAGTGAAGTGGACATCAGTCCAGACTCCGCAGTAACTTCACACAGTCCGCCCGGTGGACACAAAGCAGAACTGCATCTGCATGAGTAAACGGATTCAGTTCTTCTGTATAACACTTAATAAATTCAACTTAAGATTTCAGGTTGCTTGGTTTCACAGCATGTTTTCAGTGAAGGACTCAGTGTTCAAAGAAGGAAAAGAAAAGTGATGATTATGGCCGTTCCAAACCACAGGAAGGATGTGGATATGTACTTGTTGCTCATCGTAGATTTATCTGAAAGAGCCCTGGCCACACGCTGTTTAAATATCAGTGGAAAACTACAAAGTGACTGTGAGAGTCAAGTGAGTTGACCAGAGAGAGGGAGGGCAGAGATTGCAGATGTATACAGAGCCTAATCCCTCATGTTCCACTCTGATTAATCTCATTAGTGTAGCATCAAAAGCCAGCTAAGCTGCTCACTACTGCCACTGATAACAAGGCATCCAGCAGAGGTGGAGAAAAACAAATAGAGGCTTTGCCATGAACATGAACGCATGTCCAAAAGAGTTCAGAACAGATCCCTGATGAATGCCACCTTTACAGTCAGTATAATGCCTAAAAACCTACTGCTACTTTGGAAGGTGAGCCCAGAAGACACTGTTAGACAATACAAAGGTAACGTCACCACTCAGTTACAACACACCTTTCAACACTTGTAGCTGTTACACACACACACACACACACACACACACACACACACACACATGACTCAACCGTCTCCATTTATCCTATAGATAGATGTCCTTTGCAGCTCTTGCTTGGCACTGACACTTTTTCAGTCCAGTCTTTATCTCTTATCTGGGAAAGGCCCCATTGATAACTCTAACTAGCACCTGTGCTGTATTGCAACTTTGCATGATGGCTTAGCTACATGAACATTCCTCCTGTTGTCCTCGGGTCCAATTTGACCCCTTTAAAAAATGTTTATATCTGAAACATGGGTTTCTTTTCAACCAAATTATCACAAAAAATGGATTGGATTCCTCACAACGCTCTTTGCAAATACAACTGATCACTTTCATTCCTCTGATCTTAACTATTAGCCAAAATAATTCATAATTTCTGCTTTTTTAGCTCAAATATTAGGTATAATTCTATAAAAATGAGGGTTATTGACCATAAATTCCAAAAATTAGAATAAAACTAGTGGTAGTAAGTCTGAAAAAAAGGGCCAAAAATGTAAAATTTTGGTCCGTTCTTGACCTGGGAGGACAATACAAGGGTTAAACAAGTGTGTGTGTGTGTGTGTGTGTGTGTGTGTGTGTGTGTGTGTGAGAGTGTGTGTGTTTGTTTGTGTGTGTGTGCGTGTGTGTGTGTGTGTGTGTGTGTGTGTAAAGTGGCATGCAGTCCCTCTACTTTATTACAAAAGCATTTTCCCTGGCAAGACAGAGGGAAGATGCTTATTCTTTCTTCTATATATATATATATATATATATATATATATATATATATATATATAAAAAACAAGCCGTCGTCTTCGAGCTGTCGCATCCAGCTGTGCCAGGAGCCTGTGAGTAGATAAGGCAGCACCGAGGCTGCCGGCTATGACGTACGCTCTGAAGCGGCCCAATGAATATTTGAAGTGAATTGTGGGGCAACAGAAGGAGTAGGAGGCATTCGCTGGACGGTGGGAGGGTGGGAAAACACAGATGTGTCTTAATATGTCTTTTAATTCCCTGGGACTAAAAGACACAAAGGGAAATAATACATCTATTGTATAGAATATCTTTAAAGTGATTTCAGAATTATTGCAAAATAGTATCAAATAGTATTGAATTTTTCTACTGAAAACAGAAAATCACTACTTTTGGGGCTATTGCTACTATAAATACACATTACGACTGCTACTAATGATATTCATATTTATAGAGCATCTTATCTTAAAGTCAATTCGTTAGAGGGTCGGTTTTATAATAAATATGTATCAGAAGTGGACACAACATTGACCTATATGCCAGTTTACAGCAGCAGACATCCCATCATTGACCCTGTATATCAACTCTGCAACTCCCTATTAACTCACACACATGCACACACATTATACAAATCCACATGACACTACAAATGTCGTCTTTCGACCTCCTTTACCTTGGAAGAAGCTCTTGACGCGGAGGTAGGACACTGCAAGGCGTAGCACGGACAGCTTGTCCAGCTTGGAGATGACATCGGTGGGGAAGGGCAGCAGGCTGGCCAGCCGGTCCAGCTCGGCATTCAGCCTGTCCCTGTGCCGCTTGGACGGGTTGGTCTTCTCATTGGCAGCAGACGGCTTCCTGATGATGAGACGGACAGCGGGGAGTTAAATGGGGTCAAATGGGTATCAGGACGTGTGTGTGTGTCTTGTGTATCAGAAGTCGTGCAGTAAGCTGTAAAATAAGAATGGTTTGAGCTAATCATGTGTTTTAGCTCCACTGAGAACCCAAATGACAGAAGCACACAGGACTTAAATCTCATCCACACTACATGACACTTTACACACACACACACACACACACACACACACACACACACACACACACACACACACACACACACACACACTTGTTTAACCCTTGTGTTGTCCTCCCGGGTCCAAAAGGGACAAACAAATTGACATTTTTGTCCCTTTTTTAAACTTATTTTTAGTTTTCACTAACACCACTTTACTAGTTTTATACTTTTTGAAATCCATGGTCAATAACCCTCATTTATATAGAATTATACCTAACATTTGAGTTAAAAAAGCAGAAATTATGAATTATTTTGACTAATAGTTAAGCTCAGAGGAATGAAAGTGATCAATTGTTTTTGCAAAGAGCGTTGCAAGGAATCCAATCCATTTTTTCTGGTGATTTGGTTAAAAAGAAACTCATATTTCAGATATATATATATTTTTAAAAGGGTCAGATTAGACCTGAGGACAACAGGAGGGTTAAATCTTACATGCTCAGCTTGCCCTGATGGTCTACTCAAATGACGTTGGAATTATTAGTGATATACTCACTACTACATTCTCAACATATTCTGGATAAGATCCTATATCTAATGTATATTTCCACAAAAAAGTAGAGCAATGGCTGACTTATTATGTGACTGTTTGATTGTTTTGATCAATGGGAATAAATAGAAGTTTTATTGACAATAAGTTCCTCCTTATGATGACATCAGTCATGTTTTGGCTGACCCTGGTTGAGTATGACAAGCACCGCCCCATGCCAGCCCGAGCCGAGACACGCGGCCAAATAAACCTCCCTCTTTTTTTAACTGTATTTCCTTCTTCCTCAGCCTTCCGCGCGGCACACAATGCAAC
>NW_022605576.1:1763807-1770054 GCF_008692095.1 Etheostoma spectabile | reverse complement strand
CCGATCTGTGTTTCCTCCAATGACGAGTCTGTTTACTTGGCAGTGTGGTGGGTTTCTTCAAACAAGACAAAACAAAATGACTTTAATTTCAGTTTGCAGACCATCGTTCCACGCTGACGCACGGCTAAGGCGGTATGGAAAAAATCAAATATCACAACATTTTCGACCAAATACCTCGATATCGACACTGCAGCGTTATCGTAGTGTTGACTACTGGTGCTTTAACAAAACATTTACACAATGAGATTTTTGATAAATAATCATCAGTAATGTGGATAATAATGACTAAGTGGGTAAAGGAAAAATAATAAAGCAGTTACAACAGTCTGGTAGGTTCAGAACATGACATCACTTTACTGTAATTGACCCTTTAAAACCAGGAAAAGACACCACTTATGCCATATGCTTACACCATATCTAAGACGACATCTAGTCTTATATCACGATATGAATATAATATCAATATATTTCCCAGCTCTACTATGACATACAGTACATCTTGCAGGTTTACATTAAAGTAATATATCTGTATTTACCTAAATCCACCTTGGCTGCTCTTCTCAGCAACTCCCGATATCAAAGGGGTGGACATATTGGACATATTGCACTACCCTCCTTAGTGCTGCAGAGCATGTAAAATGCTCCTTAGGCACAGAGTTATTTGTGTGTTTTAGTATAGGGTAACACAGCGTTACCAGTAAAACATGACCTGCATACGTACTGGTCAGCTCCTATTCCCACAACTGAGAGGTTCTGATCATCTCTACACACACAAATACTTCTACATGAATGCTTTTATTCTGAAAAACACATAATCCCATATTCCCCACACAAGTTACTATTGGAAAATACACAAATAATCTATTATTCAGATCATATAAAGTTAACTTCACTTGTGCTTTCAACAATATTTATGAGGAACTGAAGATGCCAAAATAGCATCATTATGTCAAAAGATAATCAATGGATAACTGTATAGGCACTGAATTATAATTTAAAGTCCTAAAATATCTAGTGGCGTAACCAGCAGACTAGAGTTTTCAGAAGAATATTTCTGTCGAGTGCACAGGCGGTATTGATTTGATGTGGCAAAGGCTTCGTTTCAGATGAGCGGCGAAGGCAGTGCAAAACATGAAAACTTTATAAATGCCACAGGCCTTGTTAAATTACTTCAACGTCTTATATAACCACATAAGCATTCACTATGCATGACATCAGCTGACGAGATGGCCCCAAAAAACAACTGTCCTCAAACTATGGTCATCTAAAGCCCTGTCATCCAAACACACACACACACACACACACACACACACACACACAGGACACACATGTGACATGTTGGCTACATGCAAAGCATCTACTCTATGCTCAATGTTATTCCACTGACAATATTTAAGGATGCAATTACACATATAGACTTCTAATATCAGGCTATAATGAGTAGTAAGAGGCTTATAATGCAATAGCCACGTTATAATGAGTGCTGTTATAGTATGTTTGCAAAAACAATGCAAGACTGCTTATGTGATTATAGCATGTTATGTGCTACAATAATACTGAAACTACCAGCCAATGCCAGTCCCACCTTATGGTGTTGTGGCTCTGTGATTGGCTGTAATCATAGCTACTTTTTTAATTCCAATGATCTTAAGGTTGACAGTGAAGTGCCCTTCTTCTGCATGTTAGCAGGGGTAGAAACATGTGTAAGGTATTGATTCGACAAAATGAGACGTGTTCAAGCTCCTTAACTGTTTCTGGACGGGCTTCCTCCTCTTCCTGCCCGCGTACATGCAGTCTCCCGGAGGGATCATGATTCCGCGCTCTGTGGAGGTAACAGGTGCGCTGCGGAGGAGGCAGAGAGGACGTTAACTTACATATGGCCGGGCACAGAAACTTCACACATGCAAGACGGGGTGCAGTCACACCGGTCGTTGCACCTGATGTCACGTGAAGTCACTCCTTGAGGAGAAATCCCTCAAATTAAAGCAAATAACTCAGCTGCAAGTTCACAAGCGTGGCATTTGTTAAGCGCTGTGGAAGGGTCATAATCCAAAACACAACTAATCAATATTATCGCAGAAGACATACCTAAAAATGAGAAAGAAATCATAAATCACCGACGTCAAAAGGATAAAAGCACTGACCCAAAATCCCTGGGGGTGTCAGTTAATTCCAGGATAGTGATGGCTGTGGAGACACATTCACTTAAAGTGCGGGAAAGTGATGCGTCTCTCCGGGTGCACCGGCTCGGTAATGGCCACGGTTAAATCCAAGGGAGACGAAGTGAGTCGCAGAGGTCCTGTGTGAGCTCCGCTCGGATGTTTTCATCCGCCCTGCACTGCTCGGGGCAGATGTTGGCTGATGCTTTATACCCAATTGAGTCGCCTTCACTTCCTCGCGTTTCAGGTGGCGGATTCCTCTGAATGACATGTCGAGCCCTTCGCACGCAACTCTCTGCCTCACAAACACACAGACACACACACACACACACACACACAGAGATCAACACACACGAAGCTCAGTCCGTGCCGCTTTCAGGTACTGTCTGCTTAAATGAAGCGTTCGATTAATATAGATTCCATATTTGTGGTGATTGCTTTAGTGTGCTATATTCTAATAACAAAAACTGCATGACATGTTTTTCTCACTGTGGCTACTGTTCATTTTCGCATTCTTTGTTACTGGGCAACATTGAGAAGTGTCTATTTGTTTCTTTATTCTGTGGTTACAGCCTTGGTTTGGCTCACTAAAATGCATTTATAATAATAATAATAATAAATATAATAATAAAAGCCCACCGGACATACCATAGTGTAGCCTTTTAGTGTGCTATCCGGATTAAATCATGTCATTTTCAATTTAAATACACTTCAGTGCGTGTTTAGCGCGTATATTTACGAGGAGTCCCTGAAGGCAGCAGTAGCCCAACCCGTCCTGAGCGCGCGCGCGCACACACACACACACACACACACACACACACACGCGCACACACACACAGCGCGAGGGGAGGGATCACACGCGAAGGGCAGCAGAAGCCCAAATCTCCAGCTTCAGACCGGGGCTATTCGCGGTCGCCAGCGCTCGCGGACCGGAGCGTTCTGGCACAGCGTCGGCCCCTTAAAGATAAACTCCCATTTAACAGCGACCGCTGCTGCACTTGAACGTCACACCGCGTTGGACGGGACTGGGCTTCTTTGAACGCATTCTGAACTCAGGGGATGGAGCTTTCAGGGTCTCCGGGACAGATTGGCAGCGGCGTCACGCCCGGTGCAGATGGCCGGTTTACAACCAGCTACATTAGGCCTTCAAAACAAAAGCATGAGTGTGTCACGGATCTAACAGCCGACCCAGTGTCTCTGTCGGTCCATGTCTCTGGAGTCCAACAGAGACACCGCTGGGAGTGGGAACTGGAGTTCTAAACTGAAGATATATGAAATTGTAAAATAAAGAATGCACGGCATAACCAGGTATATATAAAATATGTTTCATAGATAATTTAAAAAAAAGAGAGACTAATCATCACAGATGCTTTTTAGTGTAGGCTACCTAACTGTTTTGTGTTCATGGTTGCTTGTTCAACTTTAAACTAGAGCTGGACAATATAGTCTATCGATATGGATATATGAGACTAGATATCGTCTTAGATTTGTTGTGTTGTCTTTTCCATTTTTTGCTTTTACCCACATAGTTATTATATCAACACATTATTTATGAAAAATGTCATTGTGAAAGCGTCAACCCTATAACATCGCCACGACATCGACATCAAGGTATTTGGTCAAAAATATCGTGATATTTGATTTTCTACTCTAAATGAATGACGTATGCCACTGAAATATGTTATGTCCTGTCACTGAAAAAACAGAATAGTGTGAGAATATACATGCACAGGATGTCTACTGTACTGCGCCCTAGTGTTCAAATGCATGCACTGCAAGCAGTCACGTGCACCACTTGAGCACCCATTGCTTATTGTGTATTTATGTGGAGTAAATCATTCAAGCTTATGGCTAAAATACACTTTCCATCTTTAAATAGGTCTTGCATAGTAGAGCAGGAACCCCTTGGTGATGTTGTGCCACATGTGATCCCACTTGCAACTATAGAAACAGGAAAATACCCTTAAGGGTGGGGGTGGTGATGGGGATGGAGGTTTGGGAATGAATGAACGCACATTTCTTTATTTACTGTTGAGTTGTGTGATTGTCCAACAAAATGAATAAATATTAACTGACATAACAAAGGCAAACACATTGTGGCTGTTATACTTACTCTTCAGAATAGAGCAAATTAAAACAATAGAGTAAGCTACACTTATATAATAATATGAGACTCCTACAGACAATAATATCTAGAATAGCTCATATAGAAAATGGTAAATGGTAAATTTCTCATAATTACAAGTATTCATTTATCTTAGAAACACACCATGGCACAGAGTCTACCACAGTATCTCACCTTATCATAGTCATTGCATCTCTGCGAGGGATTCTTAGGGTTCAGACCATGAAGCAGTAGAACCATTCTATGTTTCTCTGTTATTATTATTATTATCGTTATTATTATTTGTTGTCTGCCACGCCGGCTAAAATTCCTGTGAGCTAGAAACATGGAACTTGGGGAAATAACTGGATTCTATGTGCTTCTATAGGAATATGAACCCAATGGGCCACCTGGTGGGTCTGTTAAGGCCACGCCCCCCCCCCATACCGTCCAACTGACTTGAAATTTCTCACACAGGTGCAGCTTAATGTTTTCTACACAAAAGTCTCAATGACCATCAAGGTCCGCCTAGAAAAAAACATTTTTGAGATCTCCTCCTACACCGTAGCTCCGATTGCCACCAAATGTTCAGTGAATCATCAGTGGATCAAGCGTATTAACAGTTATATAAAGCATGTCCATAGCTCAATTACTTTTCAAGGTGTTGACCAATGAAATTCGAAAGGGGCGTGGCTCTGGACATAAATGAAGACAAATCAGCGACCGTAAGGCCAATCATCACAAAACTCCCCGGGTATGTTCAGATAAGTGCCCCAGATATACCCTGACACACCACTAGTACCCTAACCCACAAAACTCCCCGGGTAGGTTCAGATAAATGCCCCAGATATACCCCAGACAGTTTTATAGACATACACCACTAGTACCCTAACCCACAGAACTACCAGGGTATGTTCAGATTAGTGCCCTACATGTACCCCAACACACCACTAGTACCCTAACCCACAAAACTCCCCGGGTATGTTCAGATAAGTGCCCCAGATATACCCCAACAGTTTTATATACATACGCCACTAGTACCCTAACCCACAAAACTCCCATGGTATTTTCAATATGCCCCGATAATACCCCACAGTTTTATATACATCGCCACTAGTACCCTAACCCACAAACTCCCGGGTATGTTCAAGATAGTGCCCCAGATATACCCCGACAGTTTTATATACACCACCACAGTTACCCTAACCCACATAACTCCCAGGGTATGTTCAGATAAGTGCCCCAGATATACCCCGACAGTTTTATATACATACACCACTAGTACCCTAACCCACATAACTCCCAGGGTATGTTCAGATAAGTGCCCCAGATATACCCCGACAGTTTTATATACACACACCACTAGTACCCTAACCCACATAACTCCCAGGGTATGTTCAGATAAGTGCCCCAGATATACCCCGACAGTTTTATATACATACGCCACTAGTACCCTAACCCACATAACTCCCAGGGTATGTTCAGATAAGTGCCCCAGATATACCCCGACAGTTTTATATACACACACCACTAGTACCCTAACCCACATAACTCCCAGGGTATGTTCAGATAAGTGCCCCAGATATACCCCGACAGGTTTATATACATACACCACTAGGGGGCACTAAAAGCGCAAGATAGTTGAGTAGCATTACACACACTTTACTATAAATCACATATTCATTGTCCAATCATCACAAATTTCTTACGGTATGTACTCATAAGTACCTGAAAGTTTCATTCACATTGAACACCAGGGGGCGCTATAAATGCAAAGAAACTGCAGGTGATACAGCGCAAATCAGGCCAGAAAGGACTAAATGTTTGTCCAATCAACACACAACCTGCAGGAAATGTCTACACAATGACCTGACACAGACACTGCAAGTCACATTCAAACGGCCTTTTAAATGCACAATAACTGGACGTGGGGGGGCCCTTTAAATAAACAATAACTGCACGTGGAATGACACAAATCAAGGTT
>NW_022605576.1:1763492-1763797 GCF_008692095.1 Etheostoma spectabile | reverse complement strand
ATCGCAGCTTGCGGCTTTATTAGCAATTGTTTCTGTGTTGGTCATCTGCTGCTCTCAAGTCGCCGTGAGCTGGACCGAGCTACATATCACACTGACTTAAAAAGACATGTTTTAGACAAATCAGCTGTAGGCAGTCCGTCATTATGTTTTACGACGTTGTCGGGCCACATGGGTGAAATTACTTCGAAGTCGCTATTGAGACAAAAGGTTTGAACCCATGAATCGCCACTTGCGGATATATTTATTATCATACTTATGCATGTGTGATATATGTGTGTATATGTGTGTATATGTGTTTGTTGTGT
>NW_022605576.1:1761490-1763482 GCF_008692095.1 Etheostoma spectabile | reverse complement strand
TCTTGCTACTGGATGCCTAAAATTTCCTTTGGGATGAATAAACTCTCTATCTATCTATCTATCTATCTATCTATCTAGATTAAATTAAGTTCTGAACATTTTCAGCATTGCAGTTTGACCGACTGTATTAAGCAAATTTTAAAGTTGTTTCTTATCTTACGCCTGTGAAAACCAAAGCCACTTCTGAGCATTTTTTGCTCCTGTCACATGATCCTTACTGCGGGCTCATTCTCAGAACACACAAGGGTTAAAATAAACCATATTGCACACATCCGTACATAACATAAAAACAATGATTCATCATATACAGTACCAGTCAGAAGTTTGGACACACTTTCTCATTCATTTGAATGGGAAAGTGTGTCCGGTGCTGTATAAAGATAGGGCCAAGATGTGGTGCTGTGGTGTGGCTCCACCTAAGATTATTTCTAATCAGCAAGTATTGCATCCATCAGGGGTCATTTGCTGTGACAGGTGGAGGTGGGGATGTGAAAAGGTCCTAATGTCCTGTTAGCGAGTAAGAGGGCACATATTACTCCAGTTTTAGCTTCACTTCATTGGTTACCAGTGATTTTTAGAATGCACTTCAAAATTTTGGTCTTAACTTTTAGAGCCCTACAAGGACAGGCAACCCCATACATCTCTGACCTGATACAGCTGCGTACATCCTCACGCAGTCTGAGATCAACAGGTCAGAGACTATTAGTTGCCCCCCTTACATTAAAACTAGGGGGGACCGTTCTTTCAGGTTGTTGCACCGAGGTTGTGGAACGCTTTGCTCCTTCCATGCGCTGCTTAGATTGTGTGGAAAATTTTAAAACCAGTTGAAAACTCTGCTTTTAAAGAGGCTTTTAACTAGATTGTAGGGTGGTTAGGCTGGTCATGTGTACGTGTATTCTTTTGTTTTGTTTTTTGTAATGCACTGTATGTTGAGAGTTGTAATGCTTCCTTTGTTGTGAAAAGAACTTGGGATATTATCTGAGAAAAGTGCTATACAAATAAATTTTACTTACTTACTTACTTACTTACTTAGCACGGTCAGTGGCAGCCGCTAAAGCTACAGGGAGCTTTAGTATCAATGCAAATCCGCTGGCAGCAGTACCCAAGCTGCCTTCCCGATTAGCCTATAGGCTTAAAGCTCTGCCAACGCTACTGGGAGGGACCTTTGCACGCGAGCCTGTGTGTGTGTGTGAGTGCATGTCTGCGTCCACTGTGTGTGCTTGCAGCAGGTGTGCTGGTGTGCGTGTGTGGTTTAACACACATTTTAGAATAGTGACCGCATAGCCAAATAGGACTTACTGGGAGCCATCTGCCAGCTGCAATAGTGTGGCTTTCATTGATTATGATGTCTGTGTTAGCATCAGCATGGGATTTCAAGGGACGTGCTGAGCTGTGACATGACAAGTCTGATTCTAATGGACATCCATAATTGATAGGACGGTCGATATCGGAAAGACAACTTCAAACATAACCAACACAAAGTACAGCAAACACGCGCTCAAATACGTGGATGTACATCAGCAACCTTGTTATCAGTGGGGGATTGTAACTAAGTACATTTACTCAAGTACTGTACTTAAGTACAAAGTTGAGGTACTTGGACTTTGCCTGAGTTTTGTTTTTTTCATGCCACTTTCTACTTCTCCTTTGCTACATTTCAGAGAGAAATATACTACTTTTTACTCTACTCCATTCATCTGACAACTCTAGTTACAAGTTGCTTTACACATTAAGGTTGTTGCACACAAAAAGCATGGAGCTTATGAAATTGCTGTTTAATTATAAATTAAACTACCCAACAATATTACGGCTTACAAGTCCAGCTGAGATGATTAGACCATTAAACACAGCTGTTTGAATCGTTTCCAGGTTCTAAAATGTGAGGATATTGCTCCATTGAGTACTTATACCTTTACATTTTTTGATAATTTTAGGCCTTTTTATTTATATAGATACAGCTGATACTGACATGAAGAGAGAGAAGGGGGGGGG
>NW_022605576.1:1760495-1761480 GCF_008692095.1 Etheostoma spectabile | reverse complement strand
GGGGGGGTGACATGCAGTTGCATCGAGGACTAAACCTCTATAAATGGGCACGTGCCCTGCCAGGTGAGCTACCCAGGCGCCCACCTTTAATACTTTAAGTACATTTTTCTGCATGACAGGGTATTTTTTACAGTTCGGTATTGGTAATTACAGGATCTGAATACTTCTTTCACCTCTGTTTGTCAGAAAACATCTAGAGGAAATATGATGTCAACATTTTTGCCCATTTTCTAACACTGGACGGGCCCAACGGAGGTGACGAGCTCACCCACAGATGACCCCGGACTCAGAGGCAGGAGCAGAGTTTATAGTCCCGTAAACACTGCTGCAAAGCAGGAATGCTGTTGTCAGGATTTGTGGAGCCAGAGTGTAATCCATGACAGCAGAACATAGTTAATGGACATGAAGCAGCTCTAGAGGTCGTGTTAGGTCAGCATACACACACACACACACATAGACACACACACTCTCCATCATACCAAAACAACAGTTTCAATCTACTTACTTTCACAAATGCTGGAACACACATACCACATTTGGACAGATTGGATTTTTTTGGGGACAATGTGTAGATCCGTTTTGATCACATAAGACTATGAAACTGAAATCCAGGATGCAATGAGACAATAAAGTTGAAAGACTGAGGGAAACTATTACAAAATGTAGGATTGCAGGACTTATACACTTACACAACTTATGGGAGATCGGCATGGGGGACTTTCCATTAAATCATCTCTCAATGCAAATCAAACCAGCTGTTAGGTTAACTGAAATAAAACCATGCTAATCTCTAGGTATGGTGCAGGGTATGTGATGATGTGGGGGGGGGGAGCTTTATCAGGATGCATAGTGTCCTGATCCATGAAATAACTGCCCTTTAATAATACACATCTGCCTGCCTCTATGGGAATTTAACATAGGGGTGTGTATCTTTATGCCCCCTGTATTTTTAAGGACATTTATTTATTTACAATACATTATTCAT
>NW_022605576.1:1756864-1760485 GCF_008692095.1 Etheostoma spectabile | reverse complement strand
AAATTGGTGTCATTAAAAGGTTGGATTTTTCCTAATTTTTTAATTAAGGCATTAGGATCAATTTCCAAAAGATGTTTTTTTTATTCCTCTTTTTAGTCGACTTAAGCATGGGTTCCTTTACTCATGAGCAGCACAGTATAGCAGTTATAAGCCACTATGGATAAAAGCGTCAGCTAAATGACATCTAACGTAATGTAACTGCTCCTTAGTATATTAGTCTTATAAGTATGGCCTATAAGTATGTCATGTAATGTAAAGAACTGTTAAGATATGGATTAGCTCATAACAAATCACTGAAAAGAATTTCAATATATAAGTGTGCACCTATCTTCAAAGAAATGATAATGTATGTGATAGGACTGTGATACCCCTTTTATAGTAATATTAATAATAACTTTTATTTATATAGTGCCTTTAATGAAACCCAAGGACACTCATTTACACTCTGGATGATGTGGAATGAGGTGTGAATTCAAAAATCCATGAGATAAGACGTGTCAAGCAGGTAACTGGATGGTCATCAAATCAATATTCCATAAGATTCTTTTCTGATCATATTAGTAATTTTCTCATCCCATTCTATCTTACAGGGACATCTAAGATTGTGCAGATTTGTTGAGTTACATTTTAAACTCGTGCTTTCCTGTCACGTGTTGGTCCCTGTGTCAATCGGTTTAAGAGACAAAATTGTGTTACGGGATAATCTTTTGTTGACATTTGGATTTGGATTTTTCCAAAGGTCATTTTATGTCCAGAAGAAGGGTCGGATGGAGGTTGTGTTTCTTCTAGGCTCTCTACGATCCGCTCCATCCTGTTTCTGTCTGTGTGTGTGAGTGTGTAGTACACCGAAAAAGAGAGGGGGGGGGGGACAGAGGGACGGCGAAAGGGCCACAGCGTTGCGTAACACCCGGGATGCTGGGAAATCCTCGGAGCAAATGAGTCACTTTTGCGAGGATGACTGTTGACAGTGGAATGTAAAATCAGGCAGCCACTGTTTGTTTGGACACACAAAATGCAAGGCCATCATAGTTGGGCATGCTGGTTATTATTATTTTTAACCTTTATTTAGCTATATTTATCCAGGTAAGTCCAACAGATCCCATTCACACAGATCCACATTCATACCTGGAAGCTACAGTACAACCAGTCTCATCTGATGCCACTGAGCAGCTCCACTGGAGCGGGTGGGGGTTAAGGGCCTTGCTCAAAGGTACCTCAGTGGTGGTGATGAGAGAGGGACCAGCCCCACCCAGATTTTATCCTGTCGGCCTGGGGATTGAACCACCAACCTCTCCCCACATTATTGGATGTACTTTAATTAACAATGTTTCAAATGTGACAAAGTTTTGATGGATGAAGTTTTTAAAGTGAAGGCTCCAGAGGGTTAAATCCTGCAAAAATCCCTGTTACCCACTAAATCACAGAGTCTGAGAGACCGAGCATCACACACACACACACACACACACACACACACACACGCTGTAGTAAAACCATTGCCCTAGGTGATGCACATCTAAAAAACCGCACTGGCTTGTACAGCCAGAGGCCAATGGCCACAGAGTGAATTTCATGGTAATGGCACCCAAGCTTTTGGAGAAGACACCCGAACGCTGGGATAATCCTCTATAGTTGGCAATTTAGGCAAAATGTGTCACCGCTGTCACCCCAATCCCCAACATCTTCACGGACACACCTGGCGGAGCACAGCTCCATCACAATCCATTAGGTTTAGTACTTAAAATGGGCTGTACCCGACATTCAGAACAATAATATAGATAAGATATAGTGGAGTAGAGAATGAAGTCACACTCCCTCACCCGGTTAGTGGGTGTGAAAAAACGCAGGTACTTCAAGTACTGGGGAATGGTCTGTGAGAGCCGTGTGGAGTAAAGCCCCTCTGTTTTTTCAGTATTTCAAGGATGGTCCCTTAAAATGTATTTCTAGTTTTAGAAACAGGTGAAATACATTGGGGGAGATGTCGACTTGTTTCCAAGAAAAATCAATCAGTCGATTCCCCTAATCAACCTTGTACTAGGATAATGTCACATGGTCCAATACGTTCTTAGCTGACCTTGGGTAACGGATCTTAAAGGTCCCGTGGGATGAAAATTTCACTTTATGAGTTTTTTAGGTCTGTGTGACCCAAACGTTGTGAAATAAAGTATTTGCATGTGTAATGGACAGTGTGTGGGACTTCTTCAAAAAGTCAAATATCCCTTAACATTTGACAGTGCAGACAGTATTGACAATATGATACATGTTCTATTATGATTAGTGCATTAAGTGAGAGTGGTGGTGGCGTAGTGGATATGACACATGCCCTTGGTGTAGGAGACCTGGGTTCAAGTCCCACTGTGACACATCAACCAATGTGTCCTTGAGCAAGACACTAGTTAACCCTGAGCAACTGCTGCTTTGGAGAAAAGTGTGAGCTCAAGGACATCATTAATAGATTAATGCTCATTAATAGATATGTATAAGCCACCTAGGGTTAGTTCTGAGTCAGGCTGTCCTACAGTATTCACTGCTATAAGGAAGCACAGGGAATGAAGATCGGAAAAATGTTTTTTTTTATATTTGTGTGGGTCAGTTTGTCCCATTTTGCACCAACAACATTGAAATGATATGAACAGAGACATGTTTCCTTTTGGGGACATCATTTGGAATTTGGAAAAATTAGAAGTTGGAAAAAAGGTTATAAAGCAATATATCGCAGAATATTGCAATATGTTTAAAATCGCAATAATATCGTTTTGTGGCATGAGTTTCGTGATGATATCTGGTGATTCCCACCCCGCGTGAAAATGTATCTCTTCTGGGGATCGTAACGTAGACTTGAACTCAGACAGACCCGGGTTCCTTTAGTCAGGCGGTTTTACCACAGACAGGGGACCACTTTCAGCCGCTAAGGGGTTAAAGGTTGTCATAGGCACCTCACCAGTAACAGGGGTAATTAAAAATGAATATATTCATTAAAGGAATCGTCTATCTGAGTCAGTATCTACATCGCTGATTTTATGAGCTATGTGCGTTGTTCTTCACTACTGCATGACTACTGTACTGACAGCTACAAACAATATTATTACGTGTTATTCAATCCAATCAAAACCGTATGTGAATGAAATCAATTGGGAGGAAAATGAATGAGTCACTCCATTTGCTACCCACATGCCACAGCAATGTTAATATATTCCAAATGTAGTTTTCTACATCTGAACAATCTGCCACAGCCCTGGAGAGGAAAGCTTTCCGGCACTGAGTGATGCTTTTCATTAAACTCGACAGGAACCCTGTCGCCTGCCTGTCGGGCCAGTCTATATCCAGGTCATCGGTAATGATTTCAAATTTCAACCAACGGCAGCGGGATGATATTTGGTCATGTTTGAGGATGATCTGTGTTTCTGAACTTGGGTGAAAGTGGTTTGAAGCTCTCAATCAACATATCTTTCAGCTGATCTTGCTCACATGCTGACAGTAAAATACAAAAAAAACACCACAGCCAACATGGACAATGGTGTCTACGCTAAACATTTATATATATATATATATATATATATATACACATACAGCTCTGGAAAAAATTAAGAGACCACTGCATTATTATCCGTTTTTCTGGTTTTA
>NW_022605576.1:1743061-1756839 GCF_008692095.1 Etheostoma spectabile | reverse complement strand
CGTATTTATGGGCATGTGTTTGATTACAATAAACACGTTTGTTTTATTCTACAAATGTTTTGACAACATTTCTTCTAAATTCCAAATAAAAATGTTGTTGTTCAGATTATTTATTTTAAGAAAATGACAACTCGTCAAAATAACCAAAAAGATGTATTGTTTTCAGACCTCAAAAAATGCTAAGAAAACAAGTTCACATTCATTCTTGAACAACACAATACTAATATTTTAACTTAGGAAGAGTTCAGAAATCAATACTTGGTGGAATAACCTTGATTTTTAATTACAGCTTCCATGCGTCTTGGCGTGCTCTCCACCAGTCTGTCTCATTGATGTTGGGTGATGTTATGCCACTCCTGGCACAAAAATTCAAGCAGCTCAGCTTTATTGGATGGCTTGTGACCATCCATCTTCCTCTTCATCAAATTCCAGAGGTTTTCAATGGGGTTCAGGTCTGGAGATTGGGCTGGCCATGACAGGGTCTTGATCTGGTGGTCCTCCATCCGCACCTTGATTGACCTGGCTGTGTGGCATGGAGCGTTGTCCTGCTGGAAAAACCAATCCTCAGAGTTGGGGAACATTGTCAGAGCAGAGGGAATCAGGTTTTCTTCAAGGATGGACCTTGTACAATGCTTGATTCATTCGTCCAAACAAAGACAAATCTGCCCAATTCCAGCCTTACTGAAGCACCCCCAGATCATCACTGATCCTCCACCAAATTTAAAAGTGGGGGCCAGACACTGTGGCTTGTAGGCCTCTCCAGGTCTCAGTCTAACCCTTAGACGACCAGGTGTTGGGCAAAGCTGAAAATTTGACTCATCAGAGAAGATGACCTTACTCCAGTCCTCTAAGGTCCAATCCTTGTGGTCTTTTGCAAACTCTAGCCTGGCTTGTCTTTGCTTCTCATTGATGAAGGGCTTTTTTCTGGCTTTGCACGACTTCAGCCCTGCTTCCAGGAGCCTGTTTCGCACAGTCCTTGCTGTGCACTTCCGCCCAGTTGCTGTTTGCCATTCTTTTTGTAAATCACTTGATGTCATCGTACGGGTTTTGAGTGACATGCGAATGAGTTGGCGGTCATCCCGGTCAGTGGACAATCGTTTTCGCCCTCTTCCAGTCTGTAGCTTTGTTGTCCCCAATGTCTGTTGCTTGACCTTGCTCTTATGAACTGCCGTCTTTGAAATGTTAAGGATGGAAGCAACCTGACGCTCACTGTACCCTTCTGCCAGTAAAGCCAGAATTGAACCTTTCTTTTTAACTCTTTTGGCATGGTCAATTCTTCCCTTTTTTTGTTTAAGTTACCTGTGTGGTCCTAGCAGCCCTGTTTTTGCCATCCAGCAGGCCCTATTGCAAGGGATAGTGATGACCACAGCAGTGGCTTTACACTTTTCCTCGTTAATAAGATTTGATTCAGGTGATCACTTAATCGCACCTCATTAAGTAGAATGAGGTGTGCCTGTGTTGGAATTAACAGCCACTGGAGTGGAATGGCTGCCAAACATGTAGAGATACTGATTTAAGACAAATAAAAGAGTGGTCTCTTAATTTTTTCCAGAGCGGTATATATAACCCAAAACATGTTATACTTGTACCTTTCTGGATGTTTGAGCTCACTGCGTATGTACGGCATTATTATGTGGATTATAAACTGTGAGGAGAAACCGCCAATCCAGATACACCAAGAACAGATTTTTGTAAGAAGACATTTAGTTTCCAATCAAGAAAAATTTTGCAATTTATTGATTCAACTAGGACGGGTTAAAATCCTGTACAATTTGTTGAGTGTTCTGATATTGATTGATATTGAAATCCAGAATCTTTTAATAACCCCTTCCACCGTGGTGCATAACCACCACAAGGGGGGGGGGGGGTTGGGGGGTCCAATTTTAATGTCAACACTGACCTGGTCTTTGTCAAAAATATAATATATTGCTTCTTGCAAATTTACAGCATATGTCTCTGTTATCTAATCCATAATTTAAGTAAAATTGGTATTGTAAGTGGAATTTCCGTTTAAACATCCAGCCTAGTTTCAAACACCGTAAGTAATACTAAAACCTACCAGATACAAATGATGAAGTTGTATCTGTCTTAAACATGTCAGGAGGGGTCTTTAACGTCTTTTGAGCTGTAGACTGAAATAAACACACTACACTGTGGGGGTTTGAAAGTAGAACTATGCAGTTTTTTTAGCTTAATTTACCCTAACTGAAAAGTTAGGAGTCATTGGAATGGGTTATTTTTCGAGTTGAAAAGTGTGTGAAGGATTGTGTGTTATCAGGTCTCGTGATGTAACAAATTGTTTCGGCACTGCACACGTGCACCCAACAGGAACCGGAACAAGGTAGCGAAGGTTTTTCACACTATCGTCATGGTCGAGCCGGCAAAAAACGAAGCAGAAAGCTCGGAAAGCGCTGAGGAGAGGAAACGGCCAGACTGACGAGGGGGGGGTCAGACAGGTAAACATAGGAGCTGCCAAATATCTATTCTGAGCTGTGGGGGGGGCTCTATAGAGAAACCTGCAAGCAAAAAGAAATGGCCATAATTGCATAGCACCACTTTAAAGCAAGCCTAAAAGTGGGAATTATGGCATAGTAGTAAAAACTAACACGTAATGTTACAGTAGCATGAGTAGGAAAGAGTCCCAAGTTGGAAAACTGATCAGTAATGTAGTTACAGTGGTATGCACTTAAAGTAACCCAGCTAACATAAGCTACCATAAAACTAGCTCATACCAGACCAGGTAAGGTACAGAAGCAATGTAGCTCAGGGTAAATTCATCTGTTAATCAATTCAGCTGTTATCATAATAACTGTAGATTTTATCATGCTGTGTTCCCTCTGACTGAAATGTATCTCAGTGTTGATCCTTCCAGGAAGCTCTCACTCTTAATGCTGTACCTAACTAGAATAGCGTTGGGCGTTCACCTTCCTGCTTTACCAATCCGAATCATACACAAATTGCAAGGGCCAATCACAGCGTCACAAACCTGCATTAAATCTGTTTCTTCCCTTGCTATCGCAGGCAGGTGCAACCCCCCTTTCACTTCCAGCTGACCGGTCCGGAGCCTCCTTCGGTCTGGTCTTCGGGTTCCTTCGTCACCACCACCAGTGTCTAGATTCCATCGGGGGGTTATGATGGTTCTCTACCCTAGATACATATATGAAAGATTCATATAGCGATGGAGTCTAATGCCAAAGACTTTGTACATTTTATTTGAACTGTACAAATAATCTTATTTGCATATGCAAACATGTCTCTCCTGATTGAAATGCCACGTTTCCCAACGAGTGAGGGTGAGTTTTATTGCTGATAAATTCAACTTTCCATTTGTAAGAGAACAACGTACCATTTCCTTATTCAAAGGTCACATAGTCTAGCTTTAACGTGACTACTATGCTGAAGACGAGACCTCATTCAGGGAGTCCCAGAACACGCCTGTAGATTCCAGCTGGGTAAGTAGTGCATCCAGAGAAGGTCATGCCATCTTGTGGAAGGAAGATGGGTCACACTCACTGGATTGGTTTACACAAGCAAAGCTGGACTTGAAAAATGGTTGCACATATTAAACATGAGCACCAATGAATAGAGTTTGTATTTATTTGCATTTCATTTTGGTTTTATTTCTGTGGCTAGCAAACAATTCATCATCCAGATTCTTTTTGAAAGCGTACACAGCATGTTATTCATCTTGCCCGCACACAGTGCCTGGCTAAACAGGATATGAGATCAGTGTCATCTCATATTTAACTAACACATCTCTTGGATTTAAGTGGTAATGTTTTATAAGTGCTATATGAAGGAATGATATGTTGATGTATTAGTGATGGGACAGATCGCTCAATGCCTCCTAATTTATACTGCTCAAAAAAAGCTCCCAAAATTTTTTCGCCATTGTCCTCTCATTCAAAAAGTTAAAAAATAATATATACATATATATTATATATATATATATATATAGCATCATCATGTTTATTATTCATGACAGCACAGTCTTTACATAGTGGCATAAACAAAACACATCAAAGAGTCCAAGAGACTGAAATGTCCCCCCCCCCCCCATATTCTTTCCTCATCAGTCTCCTTTTTGAGTCATTACATTTAAAAGTCTTAATCACAGTATTACTGGCTAGTGTCTATTTTGTTGTATTTATTGTTATACTCAGGACTCTCTCTTCTGTTCTCCCAACTTACTTTACAATACATTATGCTGTACTTCTCACATTCTGTTCAGATAAAAATGAAACTCTCTCTCCTCTGCTGTGTATCGTGGCCCCCATGCGCGCGTTAGCAGTAGATGAGGGATCATATCACTATGGCAAAAACTATCACTTGTCACACACCGTGTGCTTTGTCAAATGCAGCAGGGCACTGGACTCAGCCAGCCCTGTCACAACACCCCCTGCTTTAGGATCCATAAGAGAATACTTTAATGCAGTTTGTGCCTGGAGGCAGGAGAATCAGGTCTGGTGGTCGTTTTGCTGCAGCATCCTCTTGCGCGAACGCGCGAGTTGTCTGGGACACAGGCATCCATATTATTCATGCCTTGGCTAGAGGTCCCCGGCATTTTACTCTTATTTTAAGTACCTGTGTGCACTCCCTGCTGGCTTCGGGGCTGCTGCGCTACCTTTTGTTGGAGGAACGGACCTGGTGTCTCATCCAACCCGTGGGTGCTGATGATGAAAGGGGGCGGGAGAGAGAGAGAGAGAGAGAGAGAGAGAGAGAGAGAGAGGCAGATTATAATGTTGTCTTGCATGTACTACTGCTACAATTCCTAGAAGAGCTCAAACTCGGTTGTTGACACTCACAGCGTGGTTCGCGGCTGTCGGGGGTTACTGGCGCTGCTGCCAAGGAAGACTGGAAGTTATGGATGGTCTCTTGAAGGATCTGCCTTTCCGGCCCTGATGACAACCAACCAACGGTCATTATGAACCGGTTAACATTCACAGGCAGAGATACTTCCTCTGGTATCCACTGTTAGTTGTTCCCTTCAGCAATTTCATCCTGTTCAAAGTAATTTACCTATCTCTGCAGGTTATTATGACATCATGTTGGGTTACACTGGAAGTGGAAAAAATATACGTATATAACATAAGCCTAGAGATCCCTGGAAAAACACCACTAAAGTAAGGCTGCACAATATGTAGGTTGTTTTTTTTTAGTCACCGCAACATCACCTGGTGCAATACACATATCTGGAAAGGCATCAGAGTCTTTTAGTGTTAGTAGAAAGAAAATTCAGAAAAAAACGCATTTAAATGAAACTGTGGTGCCTTTTAATTCAATTCAATGTTCAATTTGTTCAATGTAAGAATGGTAGACATGGTTCCTTTGGTTTGTTCAAATTCAACACGCAATTTTTGAATTTTAGCAGAATAATGAAAGCCGCAAAAGGCAGAACTGAATTAACTTTAATATCTGTTTATTTATGGCAAGTAAGTATCAGACAACGTATCGCGTATTTTCCTATCGTGCAGCCCTATTTGAAGCAACTGTTCCGTGGTGATGCATGACGTATGTTCAACCAAACGCACCTTTCCAGCATTGAGCTCTGATATGGCGGCCAAGATCTGTTGTCTGGGTCCGTCCGTTTAATGCCCAGCTCCCGCAGGTCTCCATCCGTTAGAGTCAGAATGCCTCCATGTCCACCTCGAGGCAGAGAAAAGAGAAACGCTGGTTCAAACACTGAATGTCAATGACTTAGACAAACTATGTTCTGTTTATTAGAGCAAGACCTGTACAGTCCATGCAGTCCAGATACAGATTAGGGACCACTAAGTTCTATATAAAAGAGACTTCAGTAACAGTATAGGGACCACTACAGGTCTATATAAAAGAGACTTCAGATACAGTATTAGGGGACCACTAAGGTCTATATAAAAGAGACTTCAGATCCAGTATTAGGGACCACTAAGGTCTATATAAAAGAGACTTCAGATCCAGTATTAGGGACCACTAAGGTCTATATAAAAGAGACTTCAGATACAGTATTAGGTACCACTAAGGCCTATATAAAGAGACTTCAGATACAGTATTAGGTACCACTAAGGCCTATATAAAGAGACTTCAGATACAGTATTAGGGGACCACTAAGGTCTATATAAAAGAGACTTCAGATACAGTATTAGGGGACCACTAAGGTCTATATAAAAGAGACTTCAGATACAGTATTAGGGACCACTAAGGTCTATATAAAGAGACTTCAGATACAGTATAAGGGACCACTAAGGTCTATATAAAAGAGACTTCAGATACAGTATTAGGGACCACTAAGGTCTATATAAAAGAGACTTCAGATACAGTATTAGGGGACCACTAAGGTCTATAATAGTGTAAATTAGTGCATGAAGTGAGTAAGTTAACTCAGTGATGCAGTTATGGGAAAGCAGTTGCCTTCATGCTGAGAACCCATATTAGAAACATATTGAGACAAAGGCCAAACAGAAGGGAATTATTTTAGAATTTCCTTTTGACAGATAGAAGATAGAATACCTCCTGTTCCTCAAATATGGGCTGGTATTTCTCGAGCGACAGTTTCTTCAAAATACTAGACAGCTCATCTGAAAAAGACAAAAACAACATGGAGTAGAGCTAAGAAAAACAAGGCAACTAGCCACAGTTTCCACAGGAAGATTCAGTTGTGTGATTAGTGGGTCGAATAACCTTGATTTTTAATTACAGCTTCCATGCGTCTTGGCGTGCTCTCCACCAGTCTGTCTCATTGATGTTGGGTGATGTTATGCCACTCCTGGCACAAAAATTCAAGCAGCTCAGCTTTATTGGATTTTATTATCATACTTAGCATGTGTGATATATGGTGTGTATATGTGTGTATATGTGTTTTGTTTGTGTTATGTTTTCTTCACTGGATGCCTAAAATTTCCTTTGGGATGAATAAACTCTCTATCTCTATCTATCTATCTATCTATCTCTAGATTAAATTAAGTTTCTGAACATTTCAGCATGCAGTTTGACCCGACTGTATTAAGCAAATTTTAAAGTGTTTCTTATCTTACGCCTGTGAAAACCAAAGCCACTTCTGAGCATTTTTGTCCGTCACATGATCCTTACTGCGGCTCATTCTCAGAACACACAAGGTTAAAATAAACCATATTCACACATCCGTACATAACCATAAAACAATGATTCATCAATACAGTACCAGTCAGAAGTTTGGACAACACTTCTCATTCATTTGAATGGGAAAGTGTGTCCGGTGCTGTATAAAGATAGGGCCAAGATGTGGTGCTGTGGTGTGGCTCCACCTAAGATTATTTCTAATCAGCAAGTATTGCATCCATCAGGGTCATTTGCTGTGACAGGTGGAGGTGGGGATGTGAAAAGGTCCTAATGTCCTGTTAGCGAGTAAGAGGGCACATTTACTCCTTTTAGCTTCACTTCATTGGTTACCAGTGATTTTTAGAATGCACTTCAAATTTTGGTCTTAACTTTTGAGCCCTACAAGGACAGGCACCCCCATACATCTCTGACCTGATACAGCTGCGTACATCCTCACGCAGTCTGAGATCAACAGGTCAGAGACTATTAGTTGCCCCCTTACACATTTAAACTAGGGGGGACCGTTCTTTCAGGTTGTTGCACCGAGGTTGTGGAACGCTTGCCTCCTCCATGCGCTGCTTAGATTGTGTGGAAAATTTTAAAACTCAGTTGAAAACTCTGCTTTTAAGAGGCTTTTAACTAGATTGTAGGGTGGTTAGGCTGGTCATGTGTACGTGTTATTCTTTTGTTTTGTTTTTGTAATGCACTGTATGTATGAGAGTTGTTAAGCTTCTTTTGTGTGACACTTTGTGATCTTTATCTGAGAAAAGTGCTATACAAATAAATTTTACTTACTTACTTACTTACTTACTTAGCACGGTCTGGCAGCCGCTAAAGCTACAGGGAGCTTTAGTATCATGCAATCCGCTGGCAGCAGTACCCAGACTGCCTTCCGATTAGCCTATAGGCTTAAAGCTCTGGCCAACCGCTACTGGGAGGGACCTTTGCACGCAGCCTGTGTGTGTGTGTGTGAGTGCATGTCTGCGTCCACGGTGTGTGCTTGCAGCAGGTGTGCTGGTGTGCGGTGGTGTTTAACACACATTTTAGAATAGTGACCGCATAGCCAAATAGGACTTACTGGGACCATCTGCCAGCTGCAATAGTGTGGCTTTCATTGATTATGATGTCTGTGTTAGCATCACATGGGATTTCACGGGACGTGCTGAGCTGTGACATGACAAGTCTGATTCTAATGGACATCCATATTGATAGGACGGTCGATATCGGAAAGACAACTTCAAACATAACCACACAAAGTACAGCAAACCACGCGCTCAAATACGTGGATGTACATCAGCAACCTTGTTTCAGTGGGGGTTGTAACTAAGTACATTTATCAAGTACTGTACTAAGTACAAAGTTGAGGTACTTGGACTTTGCCTGAGTTTGTTTTTTTCATGCCACTTTCTACTTCTCCTTTGCACATTTCAGAGAGAAATATACTACTTTTTACTCTACTCCATTCATCTGACAACTCTAGTTACAAGTTGCTTTACACATTAAGGTTGTTGCCACAAAAAGCATGGAGCTTATGAATTGCTGTTAATTTAAATTAAACTACCCAACAATATTACGGCTTACAAGTCCAGCTGAGATGATTAGACCCATTAAACACAGCGTTTGATCGTTTCCAGGTTCTAAAATGTAGGATATTGCTCCATTGAGTACTTACCTTTACATTTTTTATAATTTTAGGCCTTTTTATTAGATAGATACAGCTGATACTGACATGAAGAAGAGAGGGGGGGGGGGGGGGTGACATGCAGTTGCATCGAGGACTAAACCTCTATAAATGGGCACTGCCCTGCCAGGTGAGCTACCCAGGCGCCCACCTTTATACTTTAAGTACATTTTTCTGCATGACAGGTATTTTTTACAGTTCGGTATTGGTATAATTGGATCTGAATACTTCTTTCACCCTGTTTGTCAGAAAACATCTAGGGAATAGGTCAACATTTTGCCCATTTTCTAACACTGGACGGGCCCAACGGAGGTGACGAGCTCACCCACAGATGACCCCGGACTCAGAGGCAGGAGCAGAGTTTATAGTCCCAAACACTGCTGCAAAGCAGGAATGCTGTTGTCAGGATTTGTGGAGCCAGAGTGTAATCCATGACAGCAGAACATAGTTAATGGACATGAAGCAGCTCTAGAGTCGTGTTAGTCAGCATACACACCACACACACATAGACACACCACCTCTCCATCATACCAAACAGTTTCAATCTACTTACTTTCACAAATCTGAACACACATACCACATTTGGACAGATTGGATTTTTTTGGGGACAATGTGTAATCCGTTTTGATCACATAAGACTATGAACTGAAATCCAGATGCAATGAGACAATAAAGTTGAAAGACTGAGGGAAACTATTACAAAATGTAGGATTGCAGGACTTATCACTTACACAACTTATGGGAGATCGGCATGGGGACTTTCCATTAAATCATCTCTCAATGCAAATCAAACCAGCTGTTAGGTTAACTGAAATAAAACCATGCTAATCTCTAGGTATGTGTCAGGGTATGTGAGATGTGGGGGGGGGGAGCTTTATCAGGATGCATAGTGTCCTGATCCATGAATAACTGCCCTTTAATACACACTCTGCCTGCCTCTATGGGAATTTAACATAGGGTGGTGTATCTTATGCCCCCTGTTTTTAAGGACATTTATTTATTTACAATACATTATTCATTCACAAAGAAAATTGGTGTCATTAAAGGTTGGTTTTTCCTAATTTTTTATTAAGGCATTAGGATCAATTTCCAAAAGATGTTTTTTTTATTCCTCTTTTTAGTCGACTTAGCATGGGTTCCTTTACTCATGAGCAGCACAGTATAGCAGTTATAACCACTATGGATAAAAGCGTCAGCTAAATGACATCTAACGTAATGTAACTGCTCCTTAGTTATTAGTCTATAAGTATGGCCTATAATAGTCATGTAATGTAAAGAACTGTTAAGATATGGATTAGCTCATAACAAATCACTGAAAATTTCTATAAATAAGTGGTGCACCTTCTTCAAGAAATGATAATGTATGTGATAGGACTGTGATACCCCTTTATAGTAATATTAATAATCTTTATTTATATAGTGCCTTTAATGAACCCAAACACTCATTACACTCTGGATGATGTGGAATGAGGTGTGATTCAAAAATCCATGAGATAGACTGTGTCAAGCAGGTAACGGGATGGTCATCAAATCAATATTCCATAAGATTCTTTCTGATCATATTAGTATTTTTCTCATCCATTCTATCTTACCAGGGACATCTAGATTGTGCAGATTTGTTGGTTACATTTTAAACCTCGTGCTTTCCTGTCACGTGTTGGTCCCTGTGTCAATCGTTTAAGAGACAAAATTGTGTTACGGGATAATCTTTTGTTGACATTTGGATTGGTTTTTTCCAAAGGTCATTTTATGTCCAGAAGAAGGTCGGATGAGGTTTTGTTTTCTAGGCTCTCTACGATCCGCTCCATCCTGTTTCTGTCTGTGTGTGTGAGTGGTGTACACCGAAAAAGAGAGGGGGGGGGGGACGAGGGACGGCGAAAGGGCACACGTTGCGTAACCCCGGGATGCTGGGAAATCCTCGGAGCAAATGAGTCACTTTTGCGAGGATGACTGTTGACAGTGGAAGTAAAATCAGGCAGCCCTGTTTGTTTGGACACACAAATGCAAGGCCATCATATTGGGCATGCTGTTTATTATTATTTTTAACCTTTATTTAGCTATATTTATCCGGTAAGTCCAACAGATCCCATTCACACAGATCCACATTCATACCTGGAACTACAGTACAACCAGTCTCATCGATGCCACTAGCAGCTCCACTGGAGCGGGTGGGGTTAGGGCCTTGCTCAAAGGTACTCCAGTTGGTGGTGAGGAGAGGACCAGCCCCACCCAGATTTTATCCTGTCGGCCTGGGGATTGAACCACAACCTCTCCCACATTATTGATGACTTTAATTAACAATGTTTCAAATGTGACAAAGTTTTGATGGATGAAGTTTTTAAGTGAAGGCTCCAGAGGTTATCCTGCAAAAATCCCTGTTACCCACTAATCACAGAGTCTGAGAGACCGAGCATCACCACACACACACACACACACACCCACACACACGCTGTAGTAAAACCATTGCCCTAGGTGATGCACACTAAAAAACCGCACTGGCTTGTACAGCCAGAGGCCAATGGCCACAGAGTGAATTTCATGGTAATGGCACCCAACTTTGAGAAGACACCCGAACCTGGGATAATCCTCTATAGTTGGCAATTTAGGCAAAATGTGTCACCGCTGTCACCCCAATCCCCACATCTTCCGGACACACCTGGCGGAGCACAGCTCCATCACAATCCATTAGGTTTAGTACTTAAAATGGCCTGTACCCGACATTCAAACAATATATAGAAAGATATAGTGAGTAGAGAATGAAGTCACACTCCCTCACCCGGTTAGTGGTGTGAAAAAACGCAGGTACTTCAAGTACTGGAAATGGTCTGTGAGAGCCGTGTGGGTAAAGCCCCTCTGTTTTTTCAGTATTCAAGGATGGTCCCTTAAAATGTATTTCTAGTTTTGAAACAGGTGAAATACATTGGGGGAGATGTCACTGTTTTTCCAAGAAATCAATCAGTCATTCCCTAATCAACCTTGTACTAGGATAATGTCACATGGTCCAATACGTTCTTAGCTGACCTTGGGTAACGATCTTAAAGGTCCCGTGGGATGAAAATTTCACTTTTGAGTTTTTTAGGTCGTGTGACCCAAACGTTGTGAAATAAAGTATTTGCATGTGTAATGGAACAGTGTGTGGGACTCTTCAAAAAGTCAAATATCCCTTAACATTTGACAGTGCAGACAGTATGACATATGATACATGTTCTATTATGATTAGGCATTAAGAGTGGTGTGGGCGTAGTGGATATGACACATGCCCTTGGTGTAGGAGACCTGGGTTCAAGTCCCACTGTGAACACATCAACCAATGTGTCCTGAGCAAGACACTAGTTAACCCTGAGCCCTGCTGCTTGGAAAAAGTGTAGAGCTCAAGGACATCATAATAGATTAATGCTCATTAATAGATTGTATAAGCCACCTAGGGTTAGTTCTGAGTCAGGCTGTCCTACAGTATCACTGCTATAAGGAAGCACAGGGAATGAAGATCGAAAAATGTTTTTTTATATTTGTGTGGGTCAGTTTGTCCCATTTTGCACCAACAACATTGAAATGATAACAGAGACTGTTTCCTTTTGGGGACATCATTTGGAATTTGGAAAAATTAGAAGTTGGAAAAAAGGTTATAAAGCAATATATCGCAGAATATTGCATATGTTTAATCGCAATAATATCGTTTTGTGGCATGAGTTTCGTGATGATATCTGGTGATTCCCACCCCGCGTGAAATGTATCTCTTCGGGGTATCGTAACGTAGACTGAACTCAGACAGACCCGGGTTCCTTTAGTCAGCGGTTTTACCACAGACAGGGGACCACTTTCAGCCGCTAAGGTTAAAGGTTGTCATAGGCACCTCACCAGTAACAGGGGTAATTAAATGAATATATTCATTAAAGGAATCGTCTATCTGAGTCATATCTACATCGCTGATTTTATGAGCTATGTGCGTTGTTCTTCACTACTGCATGACTACTGTACTGACAGCTACAACAATATTTATTACGTGTTATTCAATCCAATCAAACCCGATTGAATGAAATCAATGGGAGGAAAATGAATGAGTCACTCCATTTGCTACCCACATGCCACAGCAATGTAATATATTCCAAATGTGTTTTCTACATCTGAACATCTGCCACAGCCCGGAGAGGAAGCTTTCCGGCACTGGTGATGCTTTTCATTAAACTCGACAGGAACCCTGTCGCCTGCCTGTCGGCCAGTCTATATCCAGGTCATCGGTAATGATTCAATTTCAACCAACGCAGCGGGATGATATTTGGTCATGTTTGAGGATGATCTGTGTTTCTGAACTTGGTGAAATGGTTTGGCTCTCAATCAACATTCTTTCAGCTGATCTTGCTCACATGCTGACAGTAAAATACAAAAAAACACCACAGCCAACATGGACAATGGTGTCTACGCTAAACATTTATATATTTATATATATATATATACACATACAGCTCTGAAAATTAGAGACCACTGCATTATTATCCGTTTTTCTGGTTTTACTATTTATGGGCATGTGTTTGTTACAATAACACGTTGTT
The DNA here is from genome assembly GCF_008692095.1 of Etheostoma spectabile. Taxonomy (NCBI): domain Eukaryota; kingdom Metazoa; phylum Chordata; class Actinopteri; order Perciformes; family Percidae; genus Etheostoma; species Etheostoma spectabile. The sequence goes on along the minus strand of NW_022605576.1, from coordinate 1,743,552 downwards.
TTATTCTACAAATTTTTTGACAACTTTCTTCTAAATTCCAAATAAAAAGGTTGTTGTTCAGATTATTTATTTTAGAAAATGACAACCGTCAAAATAACCAAAAGATGTATTGTTTTCAGACCTCAAAAAATGCTAAGAAAACAAGTTCACATTCATTCTTGAACAACACAAACTATTTTAACTTAGGAAGAGTTCGAAATCATACTTGGTGGAATAACCTGATTTTAATTACAGCTTCCATGCGTCTTGGCGTGCTCTCCACCAGTCTGTCTCATTGATGTTGGGTGATGTTATGCCACTCCTGGCACAAAAATTCAAGCAGCTCAGCTTTTTGGATGGCTTGTGACCATCCATCTCCTCTTCATCAAATTCCAGAGTTTTTCAATGGGGTTCAGGTCTGGGAATTGGGCTGGCCATGACAGGTCTTGATCTGGTGGTCCTCCTCCGCACCTTGATTGACCTGTGTGGGCATGGATGCTTGTCCTGCTGGA
>NW_022605576.1:1726846-1743036 GCF_008692095.1 Etheostoma spectabile | reverse complement strand
AAAACCAATCCTCAGAGTTGGGGAACATTGTCAGAGCAGAGGGAATCAGGTTTTCTTCAAGGATGGACCTTGTACAATGCTTGATTCATTCGTCCAAACAAAGACAAATCTGCCCAATTCCAGCCTTACTGATTACCATTTCAAAGACGGCAGTTCATAAGAGCAAGGTCAAGCAACAGACATTGGGGACAACAAAGCTACAGACTGGAAGAGGGCGAAAACGATTGTACTGACCGGGATGACCGCAACTCATTCGCATGTCCATCAAAACCCGTACGATGACATCAAGTGATTACAAAAAGAATGGCAAACAGCAACTGGGCGGAAGTGCACAGCCAGGACTGTGCGAAACAGGCTCCTGGAAGCAGGGCTGAAGTCGTGCAAAGCCAGAAAAAAGCCCTCATCAATGAGAAGCAAAGACAAGCCAGGCTAGAGTTTGCAAAGACCACAAGGATTGGACCTTAGAGGACTGGAGTAAGGTCATCTTCTCTGATGAGTCAAATTTTCAGCTTGCCCAACACCGGTCGTCTAGGGTTAGACTGAGACCTGGAGAGGCCTACAAGCCACAGTGCTGGCCCCCACTTTTAAATTTGGTGGAGGATCAGTGATGATCTGGGGGTGCTTCAGTAAGGCTGGAATTGGGCAGATTTGTCTTTGTTTGGACGAATGAATCAAGCATGTACAAGGTCATCTTGAAGAAAACTGATTCTCTGCTCTGACAATGTTCCCAAATCTGAGGATTGGTTTTTCAGCAGGACAACGCTCCATGCCACACAGCCAGGTCAATCAAGGTGCGAGGGAGGACCACCAGATCAAGACCCTGTCATGGCCAGCCCAATCTCCAGCACTGAACCCCATGAAAACCTCTGGAATTTGATGAGAGAAGATGGATGGTCACAAGCCATCCAATAAAGCTGAGCTGCTTGAATTGTGCCAGGAGTGGATAACATCACCAACATCAATGAGACAGACTGGTGGAGAGCACGCCAAGACGCATGGAAGCTGTAATTAAAATCAAGGTTATTCCACCAAGTATTGATTTGAACTCTTCCTAAGTTAAAATATTAGTATTGTGTTGTTAAGAATGAATGTGAACTTGTTTTCAGCATTTTTGAGGTCTGAAAACAATACATCTTTTTGGTTATTTTGACGAGTGTTCATTTTCTTAAATAAATAATCTGAACAACAACATTTTTATTTGGAATTTAGAAGAAATGTTGTCAAAACTTTGTAGAATAAAACAAACGTGTTTATTGTAATCAAACACATGCCCATAAATAGTAAAACCAGAAAAACGGATAATAATGCAGTGGTCTCTTATTTTTTCCAGAGCTGTTGTGTATATATTATATATATATATATATATAATGTTTAGCGTAGACACCATTGTCCATGTTGGCTGTGGTGTTTTTTTGTATTTTACTGTCAGCATGTGAGCAAGATCAGCTGAAAGATATGTTGATTGAGCTTCAAACCACTTTCACCCAAGTTCAGAAACACAGATCATCCTCAAACATGACCAAATATCATCCCGCTGCCGTTGGTTGAAATTGAAAAACATTACCGATGACCTGGATATAGACTGGCCCGACAGGCAGGCGACAGGGTTCCTGTCGAGTTAATGAAAAGCATCACTCAGTGCCGGAAAGCTTTCTCTCCGGGCTGTGGCAGATTGTTCGAGTAGAAAACTACATTTGGAATATATAACATTGCTGTGGCATGTGGGTAGCAAAGGAGTGACTCATCATTTTCTCCCAATTGATTTCATTCACATACGGTTTTGATTGGATTGAAAACACGTAATAATATTGTTTGTAGCTGTCAGTACAGTAGTCATGCAGTAGTGAAGACAACGCACATAGCTCATAAAATCAGCGATGTAGATACTGACTCAGATAGACGATTCCTTTAATGAATATATTCATTTTAATTACCCTGTTTACGGTGAGGTGCCTATGACAAACTTTAACCCCTTAGCGGCTGAAAGTGGTCCCCTGTCTGTGGTAAAAAACGCTGACTAAAGGAACCCGGGTCTGTCTGAGTTCAAGTCTACGTTACGATCCCCAGAAGAGATACATTTTCACGCGGTGGGAATCACCAATCATCACGAAACTCATGCACAAAACGATATTATTGCGATTTTAAACATATTGCAATATTCTGCGATTATTGCTTTATAACCTTTTTTCCAACTTCTAATTTTTCCAAATCCAAAGATGTCCCCAAAGGAAACATGTCTCTGTTCATATCATTTCAATGTTGTTGGTGCAAATGGGCAAAATGACCCACACAATATAAAAAAAAACATTTTTCGTCTTCATTCCCTGTGCTTCCTTATAGCAGTGATACTGTAGGACAGCCTGACTCAGAACTAACCTAGGTGGCTTATACATATCTATTAATGAGCAAATCTATTAATGATGTCCTTGAGCTCACACTTTCTCCAAGCAGCAGTTGCTCAGGGTTACTAGTGTCTTGCTCAAGGACACATTGGTTGATGTGTCACAGTGGGACTTGAACCCAGGTCTCCTACACCAAGGGCATGTGTCATATCCACTACGCCACCACCACTCTCACTTAATGCACTAATCATATAGAACATGTATCATATTGTCAATACTGTCTGCACTGTCAAATGTAAGGGAATTGACTTTTTGAAGAAGTCCCACACACTGTCCATTACCATGCAAATACTTATTTCACAACGTTGGGTCACACAGACCTAAAAAACTCATAAAGTGAAATTTTCATCCCACGGGACCTTTAAGATCCGTTACCCAAGGTCAGCTAAGAACGTATTGGACCATGTGACATTATCCTAGTACAAGGTTGATTAGGGAATCGACTGATTGATTTTTTTGGAAACAAGTCGACATCTCCCAATGTATTTCACCTGTTTCTAAAACTAGAAATACATTTTAAGGGACCATCCTTGAAATACTGAAAAAACAGAGGGGCTTTACTCCACACGGCTCTCACAGACCATTCCCCAGTACTTGAAGTACCTGCGTTTTTTCACACCCACTAACGGGTGAGGAGTGTGACTTCATTCTCTACTCCACTATATCTTATCTATATTATTGTTCTGAATGTCGGGTACAGCCCATTTAAGTACAAACCTAATGGATTGTGATGGAGCTGTGCTCCGCCAGGTGTGTCCGTGAAGATGTTGGGGATTGGGGTGACAGCGGTGACACATTTTGCCTAAATTGCAACTTGAGGATTATCCCAGCGTTCGGTGTTCTTCTCCAAAGCTGGGTGCCATTACCATGAAATTCACTCTGTGGCCATTGGCCTCTGGCTGTACAAGCCAGTGCGGTTTTTTAGATGTGCATCACCTAGGGCAATGGTTTTACTACAGCGTGTGTGTGGGTGTGTGTGTGTGTGTGTGTGTGTGATGCTCGGTCTCTCAGACTCTGTGATTTAGTGGGTAACAGGGATTTTTGCAGGATTAACCCTCTGGAGCCTTCACTTTAAAAACTTCATCCATCAAAACTTTGTCACATTTGAAACATTGTTATTAAGTACATCCATAATGGGGGAGAGGTTGTGGTTCAATCCCCAGGCCGACAGGATAAAAATCTGGGTGGGGCTGGTCCCTCATCACCACACACTGAGGTACCTTTGAGCAAGGCCCTTAACCCCCACCCGCTCCAGTGGAGCTGCTCAGTGGCATCAGATGAGACTGGTTGTACTGTAGCTTCCAGGTATGAAGTGGATCTGTGTGAATGGGATCTGTTGGACTTACCTGGATAAATATAGCTAAATAAAGGTAAAAATATAATAACCAGCATGCCAACTATGATGGCCTTGCATTTGTGTGTCCAAACAAACAGTGGCTGCCTGATTTTACATTCCACTGTCAACAAGTCATCCTCGCAAAAGTGACTCATTTGCTCCGAGGATTTCCCAGCATCGGGTGTTACGCAACGCTGTGGCCCTTTCGCGTCCCGTCCCTCTGTCCCCCCCCCTCTCTTTTTCGGTGTACTAACACTCACACACACAGACAGAAACAGGATGGAGCGGATCGTAGAGAGCCTAGAGAAAAACAACCTCCATCCGACCCTTCTTCTGGACATAAAATGACCTTTGGAAAAATCCAATCCAAATGTCAACAAAAGATTATCCGTAACACAATTTTGTCTCTTAAACCGATTGACACAGGGACCAACACGTGACAGGAAAGCACGAGTTTAAAATGTAACTCAACAAATCTGCACAATCTTAGATGTCCCTGTAAGATAGAATGGATGAGAAAATTACTAATGATCAGAAAAGAATCTTATGGAATATGATTTGATGACCATCCAGTTACCTGCTTGAACGTCTTATCTCATGGATTTTTGAATTACACCTCATTCCACATCATCCAGAGTGTAAATGAGTGTCCTTGGGTTTCATTAAAGGCACTATAAATAAAGTATTATTAATATTACTATAAAGGGGTATCACAGTCCTATCACTACATTATCATTTCTTTGAAGATAGGTGCACACTTATATTTGAATTCTTTTCAGTGATTTGTTATGAGCTAATCCCATTCTTAACAGTTTTTACATTACATGACATACTATGGCCATACTTATAGACTAATATACTAAGGGCAGTTACATTACGAGATGTCATTTAGCTGACGCTTTTATCCATAGTGGCTTATAACTGCTATACTGTGCTGCTCATGGAAAGGAACCCATGCTTAAGTCGACTAAAAAGAGGAATAAAAAAACATCTTTTGGAAATTGATCCTAAGCCTTAATTAAAAAATTAGGAAAAATCCAACCTTTTAATGACACCAATTTTATTTGTTGGTTTGGTGTGTTGTTTTGTTTTTGTGTTGTTGTGTTTTTTGGATGGTTTGGAATTTTTGTTTTCTGTTTTTTTTTTTGTTTTAGTGGTTGGATTGGTTTTTTTTGTTTGGGTTTGTGTGTGTTTTGTGTTGTGGGTTGGGTTTTTTTGTGGTCATGGTTTTTGTTTTGGTGTTGGGTTTGTGGGGTTGTTTGAATGGTGTTTGTTTGTGTGTTGACCTTTGTTTTGGCGTTTTTTGTTTGGTTGTGATTTTTGTTTTGATTTGTTTGTTTTTGTGCGGCTTGTTTTGGTGTTTTGTGTGTGTTTTTGTTGGTGGGTTTTTGTTTTTGTGGTTGTGGAATGGTGGGGGGTTGGTGGATGTGTTTGTTTGTGATCTTGTGTTTTTTGTTTTGTTTGGGGGGTTGTGGATGTGTTGGGTGTTGTTGTATGTGGTTTGTGTGTTTTGGTGTTGAGGGTTGTGTGGTGAATGTATTGTTTGGTTGTTTGGGTTGGTGTGTGTGGGTTGTGGTTTTGGGGGTTGTTGGTTGTTGGTGTGAGGGTTTTTGTTGGTGTGTTGTTTTTTTGTTGTGGGTGTGGTTTGGGGTTGGTGGTGTGTTTGTGTCCGTGTTTGTGGTGTTTTTTTGCGTTTGATTTTGTTGTTGTTTTTGATGTTTTGTGTTTGTTGGTTTGTGTTTGTGTGTTTTTGTGTTTGTTTGTGTTGTCGGGGTTGGTGTTGTTTTTGGTTGGTGTTTTGTGGGTGGTTGTGTTTGTCTTTGGTTGGTGTATGGGTTTGGTTTGTGTGTGTGGTGTGGTTTGTTTGTTTTTGTTTGTGGTGTTGGTTGGGTTGTTTTGTGTTTTTTGTTTGGGTGTATGGTTTGTGGGTTTGTTGTTGGTTTTTTTTGTGTGTTTGTGTGGTTTTTGTGTTGAATTTTTGTTGTGGGTTGTGTGTGGGGTTGAATTTTTGTTGGTTGATATTTGTTGTGTGTGTTGTTGTGGGTGAGTGGTGTTTGTTTTGGGTGTTTTTTGTTGGTTGGTGGGGGGGGGGTGGTTTGGGTTGTGGTTTGCTGTTTGTGATGATTTTCTGTGATTTTTTTTTTGGTGTTTTTGTTGGGGTTGATTGGTGGGTGTTTGTTTGTTGTGTTTTTTTTTTGTGTGGTGTGTTTTTATTTGGTTTTTTCGTGTGTTTTTGTGGGGTGGTTGGTTTTGTGTTTTTGTTTTGTTGTTTTGGTGTGATTTTGTTTTTTGAAGTTTTTGTTGTGTTGTGGGGCGGTGTGGGTTTTTTTTTTGTTTTGTTTTTTTTTCTTTTTTTTTTTGTGGGTTGTTTGTTGTGGGATGTGATTGTATTGTTGTTGTGTTTGTTTTGTGTTGTGTGCTTTTTTGGTGTTGTTTGGTTTTGATTTTGAGTTGGTGTTGTGTTTGTGTTTGTTTTTTTTTCTTGAGTGTTTTTTTGTTGGTTTTGTGTTGTTGTTTGGTTGTGTGAATTTTGTTGTGGTTGTGTTTGTTTTTGGTGTTGGGGGTGGTCTTGTTGTTGCGTTTTGAATGTTTTTTTTGATTTTGTTTGGGTGATTTTGATATGTGTTTGTTGTGGTTTGTTGGGGTGTTTGTTTTTGTTTGGTTGATTGTTGGTGTTGTTGCTTTTGGGTTGGGGGGTTTGTTGTTTTTTTGGTTGGGTTTTGTTTGGTGTGACTTTTGTTTTTGTTGGGAGTTTGTTTTTGTGTTGTTTTTTTTGGGTTGTGGACTTTTTTTGTAGTTGTTTTGTGTTTGTTTTGTTTTTGGGTGTGTGGTGGTTGTTTTGGGTTTTGATTTTGGGGTTTGGGGTGGGGTGGCGTGTTTTTTTGTTTTTGTGTTGATGTTTGGTGTGTTTTGATTGTGTGTGTTGTGTTGTGTGGTTTTGTTTTTGTGGGTTTGTTTTTTTTTGTTGTTTTTTGTGGCTTTTTGTTCGTTTTTTTGTTGGAGTTTTGTTGTTGGGGTTTGTTGTTTGTTTGTTTGTTTTGTGGGGTTTTGGTGTTTTGTGGTTTGTTGTTTGGTGTTGTTTTCTTTTTGGAATTGGGTGGTTGGTGTTTTGGGTTTTTTTGGGTGTTTGTGTTTGTTTTGTTGTTTGATTTGAATGTCTGAATTTTTTATTGTGTTTTTTTTTGTTGTTCGGGTGGGGGTTTTGGAGTTTGGTATTTGGGTTTTGGTGGTGGGGGAGGTGGTCATTGTTTGTTGTGTGTTTTGTGTGTGGTTGTGTTTGGGGGGTTTTTGATTGTTTTTGTTGTGGTTGTTTTTTTTGTGGGTTTGTTGGTTTTGTGTGTGTTGTTGGTGTGAATTGTTTGTTGATTGTGTTGATTGTTGTTTTGTTGTTGTTTGGGTGTGTGTGGTTGTTTTTGGTTTTGTTGTTCTTGTGTTGTTGGGGGGTTTGTGTTTGGTTGTTTTTTTTGTTGTTTTTGGATGGGTTGGAGGGGTTTGATTGGTGTGTTTTGTGGTGTGGTTTTGTGAGTTTTGGTTTGGTTTTGTGTTTTGTGATGTGTTTTTGTTAGTTTTTGTTTGAATTGATGTTTTCGTTGTTGTTTGTTTGTGGTGTGGTTTGGGTGGTTGGTGTTTGTTTTGTGTTTTTGTGGGTTTTGTTGTTGGAAGTTTTGTTGGTGTTGATTTGTGGGTGGTTTTTTGAATTGTTTTTTGTGTCTGGTGGTTTGTGTTTTGTTTTTTTGTTTTTTTTTTGTGCTTTTTGTGTTTGAGGTGTTTTGGTGGTGATTGTTGTGTGAGGTTTGGGGGGTTGTTTTTTTGTTTGTTTTTTTGTGTGGTTTTTTTGGTGTTGAGTTTGTGTTTTTTTGAAGTGATTTGTTTGTGGTGATTTTTTGTTTGGTTGTTTGTTGATTTTGTGGGTTGGGGGGTTTTTGTGTGTTTTGTTTTGGATGGGTGTTGTTTTTGTTGTTTTTTTTTTTGTTTGTGTTGTCATTTTTGGTTTTTCTGTGTGTTTTTTTTTGTTTGTTTGTTGTTTGTGGTTTTGTTTTTGGTTTTAGGATTTTTGTTTGTGTTGTTTGTTGGGTTGATTTTTGGTGTTGATTGAATGATTTGTTTCTTGTTTTGTGGTTGTTGGTTTTTTCTTTTTTTTGTGGGTGTTTGATTTTTTTTGTTTTGTTGTTTTTTGTTTTGTTTTGAGGGGGTGTATTTGTGGAATGTTTGGTTTTTTGTGGTTGTTGTTGTTTTCAGTTTGTGTTGTTTGTGGTGTGTGTGTGAGGTTGGTTTGTTTGTTGGTTGTTTGGTTTCTTTTGGTTTTTTTGTGTTGGTTTTGTTTTGATTGTTTTTGTGGGTGTACGTGTTGTTGTGGAGTTGTTGACACTTTTGTTGTTTTTGTTTTGTGTTTGGGGTTGTTTGTTGTGTGTTCGTTTGTTTTTTTTTGTTGTTGTTTGTGGTTGTTTTTTTGTTTTGTGGGTTGAGGGTTGTTTGGTTGTTTTGGTTGTTTTGTGTGTTTTTAGTTTTTTTTTGTGGGGTTGAATTTGAGTGTTTTGGGGGTTTGTGTGGGTGTTGGTTTTGTAGGTGTTGTTGTTTTTTGTTTTGTTGTTTTTGGGTTTTGTTTGTGTTTGGTTTTGGGGTTTGTTTGGTTGTGTTGATTTTGTGTGTGTTTGGTTTTTTGGTTTTGTTGTTTTTGTTTGTTGGGTTTTTTGGTTTGATTTGTGGTGGGTTGTTGTTTGTGTTTGTTGTGTTGAATTTTTTTGTGTTTTTTTTGTGGTTTTTTTTGAAGGTTGATTTTTTTTTTTGTTTTTGTGTTGTTGTGTGGTTGTTGGTTTTTGTTTTTGAGGTTTGTTTTTTTTTGGGTTTTTGTGGTGTTTTTGTGATGTGTTTGGGTGGTTTTTTTTTTATTTGTTCTGTTTTTGTTTTTGTTTTTGTTTTTGATTTTGTTGTTTGTTGATTGTTGGTGTTTGGTGTTTTTTGGGGGTTTTTGTGTTTTGTGTTTTTTTTTTTGTTTTGTTTTTTGACGTTTTTTTTGTGTTTTTTGTTGTTGTTGTTGTTTTGGTTGTTTTTTGTTGTTTTTTTGGTTGTTGGGGCGGTTTTGTTGATTGCTGTTTTTTTTTTGTTGTTTGTTTTTTTGTGATGTTTTTGTGTTGGGGTTTGTTGTTTGTGGTTTTTGTGTGGTTTTTTGTGTTGCTGTTGTTTGTTGGGGATTTTCTTTTTGTTTTTTGGGTTTTTCCGTGTTGGGTGTAGTGTTTTGTTTTTTTTGTTTGTTTTGTTGGTGTGCGTGTGATTTTTTTTTGTTGGGATTTTTTTTTGGGTTTGTTTGGTTTGTTTTTTTTGTTGGGGTTTTTGGTTTGTTGGGTTTTTTTGTGTTTCTTTGTTTGTTTTGGTTGTTTGTTGTGGTTGTTTGTTTTGTGTGTTTCCCTCCCTGTTTTTGTGTGATTCGTTGGACTTTGTTGGTGGATTGGGTGGGTTTTTTTGGTTTGTTGGATTTGTTTGTTGTGTATTGTGGTTGGATTTGTTTTTTTTTTCGTTTTTTTGTTTCTTTGTTTTTTTTGTTTGTTTGTGTGTGTTTTGTGTTGTTGTTTTGTTTTTCGTGTTTGGATTTTGTTGTTTGTTCTGTCGTTGATTGATGTTTATATGTTTTGATAGTTGTTTGGTTTTGTGTGAATGTGTTTTGAATGGTTTTTGGTTTTTTGTGATTGGTTTTTTGTTCTTGTTGTGATGTGGGTTGTTGTTTGGTGTTGTTTGTGATGTTGATGAGTTGTTTTGTGTTGATATGATGTTTTTTGTTTTTGTGTTTGTTGGTTTTTGTTGTTTGGTTCTTGGTGGTTGTTTTGTGTTGTTTTGTTTGTGTTTGTGTTTTTGGTTTTCGGTGGTTTTGTTGTTGATTGGTGTTTGTTGAGGTTTGGGTGATTTGTGTGTTTGTTTGGTTGTGTTTTTTTTTTGTCGTGTTTGGTGGTGTTGTGTGAAGCAGTTTGTTGTTGTTGAAATTTGGAGTTTGTGAGTTTGATCTTGTTTTTTTGGTTGTTTTTTTTGTTTTTTTTGTGATTTTTTTTTTTTTGTTTTTTTTGTGTTGTTGTTGTTTTGATGAATTTTTTTTGGTTGGTTGTGTTTTTTTTGTTGTTTGGTTTTTGTGTGTTTTTTTGGTGATTTTTTTGATTGGTTTTTGTTTTTTTGAAGGTGTTTGTTTGTTTGTTGATGTTTTTTTTTGTTTTTTTTTGGGGGATTTGTTTTTTGGGTTTGTGATGGGGGTTTTTTTTTGGTTTTTTTTTTTGTTGTGTTGTGTTTCTGGTGTTTTTTTTTTTGGTTTTGGTGTTGTGTTTTTTGTTTTTTGTGGTGGGTGTTTTTGTTTATGTTTTGTTTGTGTGTTGTTTTTTTTGTTTTTGATTTTGTTGGGTGTTGTTGGTTTGCTTTTTTTGGTTCGTTTTTTTGTTGGTTGTGGTGTGACTGTGTTTTGTGTGTGTTTTTTTTGTGTTGTGATGTTGTGGGTTTTGTTTTTGTTTGTTGTTTGTTGTGTGTTGATTTTGTTTGTTTTGTTTGGATTTGTGACTTGTTTTAGTTCTTTGGTTTGGGTGGTTCTTGATTGTTTGATGCTTGTTTTGTGTTTGTGTGTTTTTGGGGTTGTTTTTTTTTTTGTGTGTTGTTTTTTTGTGGGGTTGTTGGGTTGTGTTGGTTGGGTGTTTTTTTTTTTGTTGGTGTTTATTGGGTAGTTTTGTGTTTTTTTTTTTGGGTTGTTTTGTTTGTGTTTTTTGGTGAGTTTGTGGTTGATTTGGTGTTGTTTTTTTTTTTTGTTTGGATTTGCTGTTTGTTTTTTGTTTTGTTTGGTGGTGGGTTTTTTTTGTTTTGGTGTTGTTGTGTTTTGTTTTGTTTTGGTGTTTTTTTTGTTTGTGGTTTGTTTTGATTTTTGTTGGTTGGTTTTTTTTGTTTGAAATGTGTGTTGTTTTTTTTGTTGTTTTGTGTTGAGTCTTGTGTGTGATGGTTTTTTGTGGCCTTGTTTGTGTGTTGTCTGTTTGTTTGATTTTTTGGATTTTTTGTGGGGTGTTTTGGTTGTGTTTTTTGTGGTGTTTTTGGTTGTTGTGTTTATTTTGGTTGCGTTTTTCTCCGATTCTTGGTTTTGGTTTTTTTTTTTTCGGTGTGGTGTGTGGGTTTTGTTTTTGTTTTTGTTGTGGAGGGTTGTTTGTTTGTTTTTTTTGGGTTTTTTGCTTTGTGTTTGATTGTTTGTTTTGTGTTTGGTTTTTTGGGTGTTGTGGGTTTTTGTTTTTTGTTGGTTTGTTGCTTTGTTTGTTTTTTTTGCTTGGTTTTTTGTTGTGTCGGTTGTTAGTTTTTTTGTTTGTTGTGTGTGTTTTGGTGTTTTTGTTGTGTTTTGTTGTTTGTGTGTTGTTTTTGTTTTGTGTTTTGGTTGTGTGTGTGTTTTTGTTTGTGTGTTTTTGTTGATTTTTTGATTTTTTTTTTTTGTGTTTTTTGTTTGTTTTTGTTTTTTGGTTTTTTTGTTTGTTTTTGATTTTTTGTGTTTTGTGTGTTGGTGTTTTTGTGCATTGTGATGATGTTTTTTTGGTTGTTTGTGTGGTTTGGGTGGGTTTTGTTGTTTTTGGTGTGGTGTTGTTGTTTTTGGTTTGGTTTTGTTGTTTTGGTTGTGATTTTTTGTGTTTTTTTTTGATTTTTTTTGTGTGTTTGTGTTTTTTTTTTTTTTTTTTGGTTTTTTTGTGGTGTGTGTTTTTGTTGTTGGTGAGTTTGATTTGTTGTTGATTGTTTTTGTTTTGTTTGTTTGATGATTGTTTGGTTATGTGTTGTTTGTTTTTTTTGTTTGTTTTTGTTGGTTGGTTGTGTGGTTTTGTTGTTTGTTGGTTGGATTTGTGTGTGTTTGTTTTTGGTTTGTTGTGTTTGTTTTGGGGTACTGTGTGATGTTTGTTTGTGTGTTTTGGTGTTGTTTGTTTTTGATTTCTTTGGTGTGATTTTTGTTTTTTTTTTTTTTGTTTTTTTTGTTGGTGTTGACTTGTTTTTTTGGTGTGTTTGGTTTGATTTTTTTTGTTTTTGTTTCTTTGGTTTTTTTTTGTGGTGGGGTGGGTTTTTTGTGTGGGTTTGATTTGAATTGTTTTTTGTTGTTTGAAAATTTTGTGGTGTTTTGTGTGGTTGGTTTTTTTTTTTTGGTTTTTTTGTGGATGATTGGTTATTTGTGTAGTTGTTGTGTTTTTTTTTGTGTTTGTTGTTTTTGTTTTTTTGGTGTTTTTGTTTTTTTGAGTTTGAATGGAATGTTTTTTTTCTTTTTTGTTTTGTGATGTTGTTGGGTGTTTTTTTTTGGTTGGTTTTTTTGGGTTAAATTTTGTTCGTTTTGGTGTTTTGTTGTGGAATTGGTGGGTTTGTGAATTCTGGTTGGGTTTTTGGAGTTGGTTGTGGTTGTTGTTGGGTTGTTTTGTGTTGGTTTTTTGAAAAATGCTTTTGTTTTTTTTTTTTTGCTGTTGATGGAATTCGTTTGTTCGGGGGGTGGTTGGTGTTTTTTTTGATGTGTGGTTTGTTTGTGGATTTGTGGTTTGCCCCTTGTGTGGTTTTTGTGTTTTTTTTTTTGGTGGGTTTTGTGGTTTTTTTTTTTTGTGTTTTTTTTTTTTTTGGGTGGGTGTTTTTTTTTTGTGGGTTTTGTTGTTGTTTTGTGTTTGTTGTTTTTTGTTTTGTTGTGTTTTGTTTTTTGGTGGTGATTGTTGTTGTTTGTGTTGTGGTGTTTTTGGGGGGGGGGGTTGTTTTGTTTTGTGGTTTTTGGTTTTTTGTTTTTTGGTTTGTTGTGGGGTTGTTTGTTGTGTTTGATGATTTTTTTTCGTTTGAATGTTTTTTTTTGTTTTGTTTTGTTTTTTTGGTTGTTGTTTTGTTGTGTTCTGTGTTTTGGTTTGGGTTGGTTGTTGTTGTTTTTTGGTTTTGTTGTTTTGTTTGTGGGTGGTTTGGTGTTGTTTGTTTGTTGGTTGATGATGTGTGTTTTTTTTGTTTTTTTATTGTTTTTTTTGGTGTTTTTTGGGTTTTTGTTTTTTTTGTGTTTGTTGTTGTTTTTGTTGTGTTTGTTGTGTTTGTTTTTTGTTTTGTTGGTTTCTTTGTTTTTTGATGTTTTTTGTGTTGGTGTGTTGGGTGGTGTTTGGATTGTGTTGTTTGATTTTGGTCTTTTGTTGATGTTTGGGTTGAGTTTTGTTGTCTTGTTGGTTTTGTGTGTTTTTTTTGTGTTTTGTGTTTTTTGTTGTTTTTTGGTTGGTTGTTGATTTCTTGTGGTGTTGTGTGGTTTGTGTTCTGTTTGATGGAGTTGGCTGTTTGTGTGATGTGTTTTTTGATTGTTGGTTTTTTTGTGATTGTTCCCCTGGTTGATGATTTTGTTTGGTGTGTTGTGCTTTTGTTGTTGTCTTTGTGTTTGAATGTTTGTGTTTTTGTCATTTTTTTTGATTTGTTCGGTTGTGTGTGAATTGTGGTTTGTTGGTTTGATTTGTTTTTTGTTTGTTGAGGTGTTGCTGCTTGTTGTTTTTCTGGGTGTTTTTTTGTGATGTGTTTTGTTTGTGTGTTGTTTTGATAAAATTGTGAATTGTTTGGTGTTGTTGGACTTGTGTTTTGTGTGTGGTGTTTTGTTTGTTTGTTTGTTTGTGTTGTGGGTTTTGTGTGATTTGTTTGGTGTTTTTTTTTTTTTTTTTTTGGGTTTATTGGTTTGCTTTTTGTTGTGTTTGTTTTTGTTGAATTGTTGTTGTGTTTTGTTGTTTTGTTGGTGGTTTTGTGATTTGTGTTCGTTTTTGTTTGTTTGTGTGTTTGTGTTTGTGTTTTGTTGGGGTTTTTTTTTTTGTTGTGTGTTTTTTTTTTTTTTTTGTTGTGTTTGTGTTTTTGTGTTTTTTTTGGCTGTGGTGATTTTGTGTTTTGATTTGGTTTCGGTTTTTTTGTGAAGGAATAATGTATTGTAAATAAATAATGTCCTAAAATACAGGGGGGAATAAAGATCCACACCCCTATGTAAATTCATAGAGGCAGGCAGGATGGTTGTATATTAAAGGGCAGTTATTTCATGGATAGGACACTATGATCCTGATAAAGGCTCCCCCCCCCACATCATCACATACCCTGCCCATACCTAGAGCGATTAGCATGGTTTATTTCAGTAAACCACTAACAGCTGGTTGATTTTCATGAGAGAGGTTTAACTGAAAGTCCACCAGCGGAATCTCCCCTAAGTTGTGGTAAGGTATAAGTAATGAATACTACATTTTGTAATAGTGTACATCAGTCTTTCAACTTTAGTGTCTCCATTGCATCCTGATTTCAGTTTCATGTCTATTGATCAAAACGGATCTACACATTGTCCCCAAAAAAAATCAAATCTGTCCAAATTGTGGTATGTGTGTTCCAGATGGTAAAGTAAGTAGAATTTGAAACTGTTGTTTTGGTATGAGGAGAGTGTGTGTGTCTATGTGGGTGTGTGTGTGTTGCTGGACCTAACACGACCATAGAGCTGCTTCAGGTCATTAACTATGTTTCGCGTCATGGATTACACTCTGGCTCCACAAATCCTGAAAACAGCATTCCTGCTTTGCAGCAGTGTTACGGGACTATAAACTGCTCATGACGTCTGAGTCCGGGGTCAATCTGTGGGTGAGCTCCTTCACCTCCGTTGGGCCCAGTCCACGTGTTTAGAAATATGGGCCCAAAAATGTTGACATCATATTTTCCTTAGATGTTTTCTGACAAACAGAGGTGAAAGAGTATTTCAGATCCTGTAATTACCAATAACGAACTGTAAAAAATACCCTGTCATGCAGAAAAATGTACGTAAAGTATTAAAGGTGGGCGCCCTGGGTAGCTCAATGGCGGGCACGTGCCATTTATGGGTTTAGTCCTCGATGCAACTGCATGTCCACCCCCCCCCCGCCCACCCCCACCCCCCCCCCCACCCTGCTCTTCTTCATGCAGTATAGCGGTATCGATATAAATAACAAAGGCCTAAAATTATCAAAAAATGTAAGGTATAGTACTCAATGGGGCAAATCCTCACATTTAGAACCTGGAACGATTCAAACAGCTGGGTTTAATGTTATAATCATTAAAGATGGACTGGAAGCAGTAATATGTTGGGTAGTTTAATTTATAATTAAACAGCCAATTCATCACAGTCCCATGCTTTGTGTGCTTTGCAAAAACCTGAATGTGTATATAAGCAACTTTGTTAATTAGAGGTTGTCAGATGAAGGAGTAGAGTAAAAAGTAGTATACTGACTCTTGAAATGTTAGACAAAAGGACGTAGAAAAGTGGAATGGCACAAAAAACAAACTCAGGCAAAGTCCCAAGCTACCTAAACTTGTACTTAATACAGTACTTGAGTACAATGTACTTAGTTACCAATCCCCCTGGATAACAGGTGTGATTGTAATCCACGGATTTGAGCGCGTGTTTGGTGTACTTGGTGTGGTTAGGTTGGAAGTCTGTATTTTCCGATAATTCGACAGTACTATCAATATGGATGTCAATTAGAAATAAGACTTGTCATGTCACAGCTCAGCACGCCCATGAAATCCCATGCTGATGATAACACCAGCACAGTCACTAATCAATGAAAGCAACATATTGCAGCGGGCAGAGGCTCCCAAGTAGTTAAGGTCCTATTTGGCTATGCGGTCACATTCTAAAATGTGTGGTTAAAACCACACCCGCAACCCCAGCACACCTGTGCAAGAACACACAGTGGACCGAGACATGCCCTCACACACACAAACAGGCTCGCGTGCAAAGGTCCCTCCAGTAGCGTTGGCAAGAGCTCTTAAGCCTAGAGGCTAATCGGAGCAGGCAGCTGGGGACTGTGCCAGCGGATTTGCATTGATACTAAAGCTCCCTGTAGCTTGCGGTTGCCATGACCGTGCTAAGGTAAGTACGTACGTAGGTAAGTCAAATTATTTGTGATAGCACTTTTCTCAGCATAAAGATCCAAGGGCGTTGACACACAAAAGGAAGCATTAACACTCTCATACATACAGTGCATTACAAAAAACAAAAAACAACAAGAATAAAACGTACACGGACCAGCCTAACCACCTACAATCTAGTAAAAGCCTCTTTAAAAAAGCAGAGTTTTAAACTGAGTTTTTAAAAATTTTCCACACAATCTAAGCAAGGCATGGAAGGAGGCCAAAGACGTTCCGCAACTTGGTGCATAAAACCGGAACAAGAACGGTCCCCCCTAGTTTTAAAATGTGTAAGGGGGGCAAACTAATAGTCTCTGACATGTTGACTCAGACATGCGGTAGGAGTACGCAGCGTATAGGTCAGAGATGTGGGGGTTTGCCGGTCATTGTCTGGGATCTAAGGTAAGACCAAAATTGAAACCAAAAGTGCATTTCTAAACAAACTCACTGTAACCAGATGGAACGTGAAGCTACAACTGGAGTAATAGTGCCGGTCTTACTCGCTAACCGGAATTAGGACCTTTTCACATCACCAAACTCCAACGGTCACAGCAAAATGA
>NW_022605576.1:1726124-1726821 GCF_008692095.1 Etheostoma spectabile | reverse complement strand
GGATGGAAGCAACCTGACGCTCACTGTACCCTTCTGCCAGTAAAGCCAGAATTGAACCTTTCTTTTTAACTCTTTTGGCATGGTCAATTCTTCCCTTTTTTTGTTTAAGTTACCTGTGTGGTCCTAGCAGCCCTGTTTTTGCCATCCAGCAGGCCCTATTGCAAGAGGATAGTGATGACCACAGCAGTGGCTTTTACACTTTTCCTCGTTAAATAAGATTTGATTCAGGTGATCACTTAATCAGCACCTCATTAAGTAGAATGAGGTGTGCCTGTGTTGGAATTTAACAGCCACTGGAGTGGAATGGCTGCCAAACATGTAGAGATACTGATTTAAGACAAATAAAAGAGTGGTCTCTTAATTTTTTCCAGAGCTGTATATATATACACCCCAAAACATGTTATACTTGTACCTTTCTTGGATGTTTGAGCTTCACTGCGTATGTACGAGCATTATTATGTGGCATTATAAACTGTGATGGAGAAACCGCCAATCCAGATACACCAAGAACAGATTTTTTAGTAAGAAGACATTTTAGTTTCCAAATCAAGAAAATATTTGCATATTTATTGATTCAACTAGGACCGGGTTAAAATCCCTGCTACAATTTGTTTGAGTGTTCTGATATTGATTGATATTGAAATCCAGAATCTTTTAATATACACCTTTCCACCGTGGATGCATAACCCACCACAAG
>NW_022605576.1:1723849-1726114 GCF_008692095.1 Etheostoma spectabile | reverse complement strand
GGTTGGGGGGTCCAATTCTTAATGTCAACACTGACCTGGCTCTTTGTCAAAAATATTAATATATTGCTTCTTGCTTGTACAATTTACAGCATATGTTCTCTGTTATCTAATCCATATATCTAAGTAAAATTGGTATTGTAAGTGGAATTTCCGTTTAACACATCCAGCCCTAGTTTCAACAACCGTAAGTAATACTAAAACCTTACCAGATACAAATGATGAAGTTGTATCTGTCTTAAACATGTCAGGAGGGGTCTTTAACGTCTTTTGAGCTCGTAGACTGAAATAAACACACCTACACCTGTGGGGGTTTGAAAGTAGAACTATGCAGTTTTTTTAGCTTAATTTACCCTAACTGAAAAGTTTAGGAGTCATTGGAATGGGTTATTTTTCGAGTTGAAAAGTGTTGTGAAGGATTGTGTGTTATCAGGTCTCGTGATGTAACAAATTGTTTCACGGCACTGCACACGTGCACCCAATCAGGAACCGGCCAACAAGGTAGCGAAGGCGTTTTTCACACTATCGTCATGGTCGAGCCGGCAAAAACAGAAGCAGAAAGCTCGGAAAGCGCTGAGGAAGAGGAAACGGCAGACTGACCGAGGGGGGAGTCAGACACAGGTAAACATAGGAGCTGCCAAATATCTATTCTGAAGCTGTGGGGGGGGCTCTATAGAGAAACCTGCAAGCAAAAAGAAATGGCCATAATTGCATAGCACCACTTTAAAGCAAGCCTAAAAGTGGAAATTATGGCATAGTAGTAAAAACTAACACGTAATGTTACAGTAGCATGAGTAGGAAAGAGTCCCCAAGTTGGAAAACTGACTCAGTAATGTCAGTTACAGTGGTATGCACTTAAAGTTAACCCCAGCTAACATAAGCTACCATAAACTACTGCTCATACCAGACCAGGTAAGGCTACAGAAGCAAATGTAGCTCAGGGTAAATTCTTATCTGTTAATCAATTCAGCTGTTATCATAATAACTGTAGATTTTATCATGCTGTGTCTCTCCTGACTGAAATGTATCTCAGTGTTGATCCTTCCAGGAAGCTCTCACTCTTAATGCTGTACCTAACTAGAATCAGCTGTTGGAGGCGTTCACCTTCCTGCTTTACCAATCCGAATCATACACAAATTGCAAGGGCCAATCACAGCGTCACAACCCTGCATTAAATCTGTTTCTCCCCTTGCTATCGCAGGCAGAGTGCAACCCCCCCTTTCACTTCCAGCTGACCGGTCCGGAGCCTCCTTCGGTCTGGTCTTCGGGTTCCTTCGTCACCACCACCAGTGTCTAGATTCCATCGGGGGGTTATGATGGTTCTCTACCCCTAGATACATATATGAAAGATTCATATAGCGATGGAGTCTAATCGCCAAAGACTTTGTACATTTTATTTGAACTGTACAAATAAATCTTATTTGCATATCTGCAAACATGTCTCTCCTGATTGAAATGCCACGTTTCCTCAAACGAGTGAGGTGGAGTTTTATTGCTGATAAATTCAACTTTCCATTTGTAAGAGAACAACGTACCATTTCCTTATTCAAAGGTCACATAGTCTAGCTTTAACGTGACTACTATAGCTGAAGACGAGACCTCATTCAGGGAGTCCCAGAACACGCCTGTAGATTCCAGCTGGGTAATGTAGTGCATCCAGAGAAGGTCACTGCCATCTTGTGGAAGGAAGATGGGTCCACATCACATTGGATTTGGTTTTACACAAGCAAAGCTGGACTTGAAACCTGGTTGCCACTTATTAAACATGAGCACCAATGAATAGAGTTTGTATTTATTTTGCATTTCATTTTTGGTTTTATTTCTGTGGCTAGCAAATCAATTCATCATCCAGATTCCTTTTTGAAAGCGTACACAGCATGTTTATTCATCTTGCCCGCACACAGTGCCTGGCTAAACAGGATATGAGATCAGTGTCATCTCATATTTAACTAACACATCTCTTGGATTTAAGTGGTAATGTTTTATAAGTGCCTAATATGAAGGAATGATATGTTGATGATATTAGTGATGGAGCCAGATCGCTCAATGCCCCTCCTAATTTATACTGCTCAAAAAAAGCTCCCAAAATTTTTTTTCGCCATTGTCCTCTCATCTCAAAAAGTTAAAAAATAATATATATACATATATATATATATATATATATATATATAGCATCATCATCATGTTTATTTATTCATGACAGCACAGTCTTTTACATAGTGGCCCATAAACAAAACACATACAAGCAGTCCAAGAGACTGAAATGTC
>NW_022605576.1:1720520-1723839 GCF_008692095.1 Etheostoma spectabile | reverse complement strand
TATTCTTTCCTCATCAGTCTCCTTTTTGAGTCATTACATTTAAAAGTCTTAATCACAGTATTACTGGCTAGTGTCTATTTTGTTGTATTTTATTGTTATACTCAGGACCTCTCTCTTCTGTTCTCCCAACTTACTTTACAATACATTATGCTGTACTTCTCACATTCTGTTCAGATAAAAATGAAACTCTCTCTCCCTCTGCTGTGTATCTGTGTCCCCCATGCGCTGCGTTAGCAGTAGATGAGGTAATCATATCACTATGGCAAAAACAATATCACTTGTCACACACCGTGTGCTTTGTCAAATAGCAGCAGGGCACTGGACTCAGCCAGCCCTGTCACAACCCCCCCTGCTTTAGGATCCATAAGACGAATACTTTAATGCAGTTTGTGCCTGGAGGCAGGAAATCAGGGTCTGGTTGGTCGTTTTGCTGCAGCATCCTCTTGCGCTAACGCCGCGAGTTGTCTGGGACACAGGCATCCATATTATTCATGCCTTGGCTAGAGGTCCCCGGCATTTTACTCTTATTTTAAGTACCTTTGGTGCACTCCCTGCTGGGCTTCGGGGCTGCTGCGCTACCTTTTGTTGGAGGAACGGACCTGGTGTCTCATCCAACCCGTGGGTGCTGATGATGAAAGGTGGCGGGAGAGAGAGAGAGAGAGAGAGAGAGAGAGAGAGAGAGAGGCAGATTATAATGTTGTCTTTGCATGTACTACTGCTACAATTTCCCTAGAAGAGCTCATAACTCGGTTGTTTGACACTCACAGCGTGGTTCGCCCGGCTGTCGGGGGTTACTGGCGCTGCTGCCAAAGGAAGACTGGAAGTTATGGATGGTCTCTTGAAGGATCTGCCTTTCTCGGCCCTGATGACAACCAACCAACGGTCATTATGAACCGGTTAACATTCACAGGCAGAGATACTTCCTCTGGTATCCACTGTTAGTTGTTCCCTTCAGCAATTTCCATCCTTGTTCAAAGTAATTCTACCTATCTCTGCAGGTTATTATGACATCATGTTGGGTTACACTGGAAGTGGAAAAAATATACTGTATATAACATAAGCCTAGAGATCCCTGGAAACACACCACTTAAAGTAAGGCTGCACAATATGTAGGTTGTTTTTTTTTAGTCACCGCAACATCACCTGGTGCAATACACATATCTGGAAAGGCACTCAGAGTCTTTTAGTGTTAGTAGAAAGAAAATATCAGCAAAAAACTGCATTTAAATGAAACTGTGGTGCCTTTTAATTCAATTCAATGTTCAATTTGTTCAATGTAAGAATGGTAGACATGGTTTCCTTTGGTTTGTTTCAAATTCAACACGCAATTTGTTGAATTTTAGCAGAATAATGAAAGCAGCAAAAAGGCAGAACTGAATTAACTTTAATATCTGTTTATTTATGGCAAGTAATGTATCAGACAACGTATCGCGTATTTTCCTCATATCGTGCAGCCCTTATTTGAAGCAACTGTTTCCGTGGTGATGCATGACGTATGTTCAACCAAACGCACCTTTCCAGCATTGAGCTCTGATATGGCGGCCAAGATCTGTTGTCTGGGTCCGTCCGTTTTAATGCCCAGCTCCCGCAGGTCTCCATCCGTTAGAGTCAGGAATGCCTCCATGTCCACCTCGAGGCAGAGAAAAGAGAAACGCTGGTTCAAACACTGAATGTTCAATGACTTAGACAAACTATGTTCTGTTTATTATGAGCACAGACCTGTACAGTCCATGCAGTCCAGATACAGTATTAGGGACCACTAAGTTCTATATAAAAGAGACTTCAGATACAGTATAGGGACCACTAGGTCTATTATAAAAGAGACTTCAGATAACAGTATTAGGGGACCACTAAGGTTATATAAAAGAGACTTCAGATACAGTATTAGGGCCACTAAGGCTATATAAAAAGAGACTTCAGAATCCAGTTTAGGGACCACTAAGGTCTATATAAAAGAGACTTCAGATACAGTATTAGGTACCACTAAGGCATATTAAAGAGACTTCGATACAGTATTAGGTACCACTAAGGCCTATATAAAGAGACTTCAGATACAGTATTAGGGACCACTAAGGTCTATATAAAAGAGACTTCAGATACAGTATTAGGGGACCACTAAGGTCTATATAGAGACTTCAGATACGTATTAGGGACCACTAAGGTCTATATAAGAGACTTCAGATACAGATAAGGGACCACTAAGGTCTATATAAAAGAGACTTCAGATACAGTATTAGGGGACCACTAAGGTCTATAATAGTGTAAATTAGTGCATGAAGTGAAGTTAAGTTAACTCAGTGATGCAGTTATGGGAAAGCAGTTGCCTTCATGCTGAGAACCCATGATTAGAAACATATTGAGACAAAGGCCAAACAGAAGGGAATTATTTTAGAATTTCCTTTTGACAGATAGAAGATAGAATACCTCCTGTTCCTCAAATATGGGCTGGTATTTCTCGAGCGACAGTTTCTTCAAAATACTAGACAGCTCATCTGAAAAAGACAAAAACAACATGGAGTATGAGCTAAGAAAAAACAATGGCACTCATTGCCACAGTTTCCACAGGAAGATTCAGTTTGTGTGATTTAGTGGTCTATTTTCAAGTCATCAGGAATCCCTTATCATCACCAGTCATTGTATTAATAACAGTTAAGCAATTTCAGTTTGGGCTGAAATCCACACGGTATCACCTTCATCAGTTATGGTTCCACTGCTGGAGCCCCCACTGCTCTTGGAGCGAGGGTGGGAAGAGTTGGAGGACAGCGAGTCTCCCGGCCCGGTGGGAGGCTTGGGCGTGGGGGAAGGAGACGGGGTCAGGGTGGGCGACGTGCTCTTGGATGTGGAGGAATTCCCTGACTGAGGCCTCTTCTTCAACTCCATCTTCTACAAAGGAATAAGGGCAGACAGTAGCACCAGTTCCACTGTTTCTGCTAGTAAACATATTGGTGCCGGTCATGTGACCTGTAAGGTTTCTATTTACCGGTCAAATGGGAAAAGTTCCGGTCAAATATTTTACGTGTTAATTGCGCTTAAAAATACTGGATAGTTAGGCTATATAAAGCATTATATCACCTACAGGTAGAGAGGCCAAAAGAATGAAATCAATGCACATAACATTGTGTCGACGAATTAAAATATATGTGCTGTGTTTGTGGCATTAACGTTAACGAGGGGGGGTGTAGCTGTGCCAAATATGGAGAAAATCAAATATCACAATATTTACGACCAAATACCTTGATATCAATACCGCAACGACATCGTAGTGTTGACTATTGGTGCTTTCTCGAAACATTTACACAATGACATTTTTGATAAATAA
>NW_022605576.1:1719434-1720510 GCF_008692095.1 Etheostoma spectabile | reverse complement strand
TAATGTGGATATAATGACTAAGTGGGTAAAGGAAAACAATAGAACAGATACAACAGTCTGTAATGCAGCCTTTGAAACCGGGAAAAGACAACACTTATGCCATATTACCATATCCAAAATCTAAGACTAGTCTCATATCACAATATCGATAATATAGTATCGATATATATTTACCAGCTCTACATAAGCTACAGTCTAAAGTCATATTTTTAAAAGAAAAAATGTGATTGTTCACTGTTTTAATGGGACGACAGATATGAAAATCACAGTTGACTATTTTAACACAATTCAAACAGTGCAGAGGTTAATTATTTCCACCGGGAACTCTGACCTGACCCTTTTTCTTCGGTAATTACCGGACAACAGAAACTCAGACCAGTTCGCTGACATGACAGGAGGCACTTCTTTAACATTGACTGTTTCTCACAGTAATGGCTAAAAAGGAAAACAAACAAAAAAACAACACAGACCCTTCTCGAGTGGGTGTCAGAAGCCACCAGGCTGGGGTGGGAGTGGATGTCAGGAAGGCTTATATCAGGCAGCGGCAGGCCGGGTGCAGGGGGTGGCAGTGAGGGGTGGCTCTGGGTCTGGCTGGGCTGTTTCTCTGGAGCCTGGGCCTTCACCTCTATCAGCCCTGCTGCTCGCTTCCTTTGGGCTGCTATCTGGGAGAGAACACTGTCTGCACTGCCCCCTGGTGGAAGACAGGGGCAGAGAGGATGTCATCTGGTTGCTCATTGGGCTGCTCGATAAGGGAAAAAAATCGTAATCACGATTATTTTGGTCAATATTGAAATCCCAATTATTTTACACGATTACCCATTGACTTTGAAAAGATCTTGCAATTATTAAATTAAAAAAAAACAGTGAAACAAATCAGAAAAAACAGTAAAGAC
This sequence comes from Etheostoma spectabile, assembly GCF_008692095.1. Taxonomy (NCBI): domain Eukaryota; kingdom Metazoa; phylum Chordata; class Actinopteri; order Perciformes; family Percidae; genus Etheostoma; species Etheostoma spectabile. Next base: position 1,719,617 of record NW_022605576.1, on the reverse strand, counting down.
ACATTGGACAGTAAAATTTACAGTAATACTTTTCCCTTTTGAACTTTTTTTTTCATTAAGAACATAAGACCAAATAAGAGTTTATTGCAAAAAGTAATGTGAAAAATAGTCACATTCTCAATTACTCTGTTTTTGTGATCGTTAGGAACCAATGTGTGTGTGTGTGTGTGTGTGTGTGTGTGT
>NW_022605576.1:1718679-1719424 GCF_008692095.1 Etheostoma spectabile | reverse complement strand
GTGTGTGTGTGTGTGTGTGTGTGTGTGTGAACCTGAACGGTTGTGGCAGTCCCGGTTGATCCCTGCCACTCCATTGGAGCCTCCTGAGGAGTGGGGGGAGTGGTAGTGACCAGAGTTGGAAGGCGAGGAGGAGGAAGGCCCCTTGGGGATGCTGGGAAACTTAATGGACCTGCTGACCACACGGCTGATGGACGTCTGACGTCCAGAGGAGAGATGAGGAGGAGACAGCAGAAGACATATGAAGGATGAGAAAACATAAGGACGGGGATTCGCCAGCACCCACCCTCACTCACAAACACTCACAATATCAGAGTTCCCACTGCTGTTCAGCTTCCTCTGGGGGGGCATGGGCAGGCGGGGTGCTTCGCTCTTTCCCTCCCCGAGGAGACGCGAGCGGTCCGAGCTCCACGGTTCAAAGTTGGACGGAGGCAGGAAGGGGGGGATCACCGCCTTCAGTTTATCGTTGGGCAGCCGGGTCAGTGGCGCACCACTTCGGAGCTAGAGGACATGGAAAACATATAATAATTACAACACTACCACTAATAATAATCATAATAACCCATATTGGGTGGCAGTTCCTTAGTCTCTAAGGAGTTAGGTTGGGAACCAGAGGGTCGCTGGTTCAAGTCCCTATACGGACCAAAGTATGGAGTGTGGATTGGTAGCTGGACTTCACCTCTTTGGCACTGCCAGGTGCTCTTGTGCAAGGCACCATACCCCCCCAACTGCTCGGGGGGGGGGGGGG
>NW_022605576.1:1717404-1718669 GCF_008692095.1 Etheostoma spectabile | reverse complement strand
TTTGTGCATGAATAGGTCCTGAGCATGTGTGTGTGTATTTCAGGCCTGTGTGCAGCGATTATTAACAAAACAGAGTGTAAACTGTAATTCCCCCACTGGGGATCAATATACAGTATAAATTATAAACTTTGTTCATACAGCTCTAATTGAAAGAGTTACAAAGTTCAAACACCAAAGCTTATATACCAAATATTATTACAAAAAGCCAAGATATTACTTTGCAACATGTTGTTTCAGCCAAGCATGCTAACCTTCTGTTCAATGAAACATAGTTTACATGAAATCAAACACTCATACCATGGTGGTTATAAGAAAGTCCTCCTTTTCTGACGATGCCCTGCAAAGACCTGAAAAAGGAACATAAGTCACACATTCCCTCCACCATATCTTCTAACATATAACGTCCATAATCTTTCTCAACACCATGTACACATGCAAAGTCAATTCCAACCAGTGTCTGAACAAAACTGACAAAATCAAAAGCAGCAGCTTGATCTGGGGCCACAAAAGTCCTTATCCCACTTTTTTTTCACAGTGAAAACACTGGATGTGTGAAAATCAGTGGAGTTCCCCGTTAAAATAAACATCTGTGTGACAGACAATAGTAATCATGCTTTTGAACTGACGATGAAGTCATGTTATCATTGGGTCTCACCAGTGTCTTTGCTCTTGACCGCCCAGGCAGTGCTGGCGTCACTCGCCCCCAGGGCAGGAGATGGTGCCAGCGCCCCATTGGACACCGCAGCAGGCTTTCTATTGGCCTTCATTGTGGCATCCAATGACGTTTCAGCATCGTCTGGAAATGGCGCCAGGCGGTTGGATGAAAGGCCGTGCCTCAGGGTGTGAGTCAGCTTAAGCCGCCGGAACCGATTGGACATCCGACTCCACCAGGACTGGAAGGGTCAAATAAGTCCTTATTTTTATTTACATTTTCCTTTACAGTAATAATTTATCAGTACTACTGCTAAAGGTGGGGGGAAATCGATACAGCATAGTATCGCAAAATTTTCAGTGACAATACTGTATCAATACACAGGATGGATGTTTTATTATATATTATATATATATATGTGTTGGTCAGTTTGTCCCATTTTGCAGCGATAGCATTGAAGTGATATGAACAAACTGAGAAATGTGATAAAACAGATGTTGACAAAGTTTCCTTTTGGGCCATCATTTGAAATTGGGAAAAATTAGAAGTTGGAAAAAAGGTTATAAATTGCAATATTTCGCACAATATTGCAATATGTTTAAAATCGCAATAA
>NW_022605576.1:1714761-1717394 GCF_008692095.1 Etheostoma spectabile | reverse complement strand
CGTGGCATAAGTATTGTGATGATATCGTATCGGGAGGCGTCTGGTGATTCCCACCCCTAAATACAGCATGGTATGGATTTTGAATTCAGACATACAGCATGAAGTAATCTACTGTTTAACATCCTTTTACAGCAACAGGACTTGTGCTTTACCTTAAGGCTTCCCTTGTCGTCAGGCGGCACAGGCACGTTGTTGAGGGACTGTCGGCTTTTGGAGCGAGTCATTAAGGCTCTGCCGCGGTGTTTGGACTTGTCCTTGTCTACTTGCATACACACGGATGCTAACAGACGCACCAACTCAGTGTCTGAGAAAAACCAAAGTAGACACAGAGAATATACATACATTCGGACATCATGGGAACTACCAAGCATGGACTGTGTAACAGGTTACTTAGTCATAACTTTGTCAAAATAGGATTTCAGTCTTCTTTGAAGAATGTATTATGTTGGCTGGCATCTCCGAAAACATATTACAAACACTGAAGCATACATAACAACCTTTACATATACCATCCTTTTACAATAAAAGGCCACTTGGTAATGACTAATTATTGTGGAGAGTTGGGTTAAATTAATTTAACTATTTACTGTGATTGTTTTTATCATCCATTAATCTATCAGATACAGTATTAAGGGACCACTAAGGTCTTTATAAAAGAGACTTCAGATCCAGTATTAGGGACGACTAAGGTCTATATAAAGAGACTTCAGATCGTATTAGGGACCCCTAAGTCTATAAAGAGACTCAGATCCATTATTGGGACACAACTGTCTATAAAAGAACTTCAGATCAGTTTTAGGGGACCACTAAGGTCTATATAAAAGAGACTTCAGATACAGTTTAGGGGACCACTAAGGTCTATATAAAAGACTTCAATACTTATTAGGGGACCACTAGGTCTTATATAAACAGAGACTTCAGATCCTAATTAGGTGGACCACTAAGGTCTATAAAGAGACTTCAGATACAGTATTAGGGACCACTAGGTCTATATAAAAGAAGACTTCAGATACAGTATTAGGGGACCACTAAGGTCTTATAAAAGAGACTTCAATACATTATAGGGGACCCCTAAGTCTATAAAAAGAGACTTCAGATACATTATTAGGGGCCACTAAGGTCTATATAAAAGACCTTCAGATACATATTAGGCGCCACTAGGTCTATATAAAAGAGACTTCAGAACATTATTAGACACCACTAAGATCTATATAAAGAGACTTCAGATACAGTATAGGGACCACTAAGGTCTATATAAAAGACACTTTCAGATACATTATGGACCACTAAGGTCTATATCAGGGGTATTCAATTAAAATTCCAAGAGGTCCAGATGGAAGATTTCAAAAAGCAAAGGTCCACACTCACAATGACTACTTGCGTTATGATTCTTCATACCACAGCCTAAAGTTGTATGAAATATGTAAGTATCCTAGTCAACAAACTACTCAAAATAAAAGTACATTCATATATTTAACACATATTTATCTTCAGTTTATATATTGAACTGTAGGGATCATAAATAATAAGTACCTAATAATACATTTAAAAATCTTAATAAAAGGCTGCATTAAAATAAATTATAAACTCTCAAAATAAAGTGCTGAATTTTATAAAATAATAAAAAGTATAGCTTGAGTTTCCCTTTTACTCTTTAGTTAACTCCCTTTACATCTTAATTTGAACAAATTTATAATCTCAACAGCTTTAACACGTCTTTTTCTCTTTCTTTCCCTTTTATATCCCACTTCCCCAAATTTATTTTAATTTAATTTATTAAAACCTTATCCCAAAATCCAGGCACTTTAAGGGAACATTCATTGCACGTTGTTGAGCAGATGACATGTGTTAGGATTCTCTGCTGGATCATCTAATTGGGCTTTTAGATCGTTTATTTTCTGTGCCCTCATCCGGATGTCAGTGGTGTATTTGGTCAAAGATTTGTGCTTTGTCTCATATAGTGGCGCTTCACATTGCGTGCTTTAAAATTGCAACAGTCTCTGAACATATGAGACAACCGGTTGAGACGCCCGTGGGAAGAATGACATGTAAGAATCTGTCCATTCTTGATGAAATCTCGTTTTCGCTGTCCACTTTCTTTTTTTTTAGAGCACGCCATTAATACATTGTCTCTTTTTCGTTTCGTCTCTCCCTGTGTGTATATCCACTCTCGCTCGAGTTGCAGCGTATCCAATATGCACAGATTTGATTGGCTTAATAGCGTACAATGACATGCTTTACAACGCATACTAGTGTGAACCAGTACCATAATTACCAGAAGGCTACGCAGGTTAAAAATGAAGCGCTCCGTACAAAGTCATAATTCTCAATAATGTATGGATTTTGATCCGGGTCCGGACAGTTCGGCGGCTGGGTCCGGATCCGGACCGCGGTCCGCCTATTAGTGACCTCTGGTCTATATAAAAGACACTTCAGATACAGTATTAGGTGACCACTAAGGTCTATATAAAAGACACTTCAGATACAGTATTAGGGACCACTAAGGTCTAATACTGTACTGAAGTGTCTGTAATAGGACCTTAGTGGTCACTAATACTGTATCTGGAAGTGTCTTTTTAAGACCCAGAGGTCACTAATACGGCGGACACGCGGTCCGGATCCGGACCCAGCCG
>NW_022605576.1:1709052-1714736 GCF_008692095.1 Etheostoma spectabile | reverse complement strand
GGGGACCACTAAGGTCTATATAAAAGAGACTTCAGATACAGTATTAGGGGACAACTATATAACTAGATAAACACATCCAAAAAGCACCATGTTGTGGGACCTTTAAATCACAAGTACCTCTACATGCATCCTGGGTCAAAGTAAGAACTAAGATGATTCCATAACTTGAGAATTTCCATTTTGTTAAAGGGTAATGCTACTGCTATTTTCACAAATGATGAACACCTACTGATTACAGTTTAATAGGAAGGGACTATTTCTTCATTCTGAGCACATTTCCCCAACCGGCTGTAAAACAGTGATGACGCTGTTGTGTGATGAGAGTGGGGGTACCTGGGTCGTTCAACAACATAACCAAATCAAAGGCGGTGTATCCGTTCTTAGCCCGAAGGTTGACATCAGCCCCTTGACTCAACAGGTACTTGACAATTTCTTTATTACTTGAAGGAGGATGGAGGCAGAGAAAACAAAAGGGTGGGAGAGGATTGATGATAGTGTCAGTATTCACAGTGTATGTGTGCATTACATTTATGATATGACTTTATATCCCCACTAAAGTTAACCGTAATGAACCACAATGTCCTTCTTACCCGTGATAGGTGGCCTGCATTAAAGCTGTCCACCCATGGACACCATCCTGTTTGTCTATGTCGGCGTTCTTCTCCACCATCAGCTGCACCACTTCCAGCTGACCGCTCACTGCTGCCATCATGAGAGGTGACGCTCCCTCCTGATTGGATGAATTCACCTGAGTAGGATCCTCCTCCAAGATCTCCTTGACTAGTTGGGAATTTCCTGAGTGAACACACACACACAGATACATGAATATGAACTGGATCACCTGTTAATCTTACAACCAAAACACAATCTACACAGCAGGGGTCCTCACATTCGATACAACATTGAGTGTTCAGTTTAACTCACCCAACTTGAGAGCACTGAACACATCTGGTCTTCTTCTATCGTCGTCTGTGGAGGAAAAAGGAGCACAGCTGAGAACAGAAGACAGTTCTGGCATACTCTGAAACTACAGGTCCTACTTGGCCAGACTCCAAATGGCTCAGCATCATGTGTGACTGGGGGTTGTGTAAATAACTAGGCAACTCACCGCAGAGTTCTCCTCTGACACAAATACTTGGGTGTACTTTAATTCTGCTGTAATTGTGACACTCTGAATTCGGCCTAGAAACTCAGCCAGACCAAACCTGATTTTTTTTTTCATTCACATGTTGACAAACCCCAAAATTGTGTTTTACCTGTAGTTCAGCACAGCCATGGCTACGTGGCACGCCACTGCCTAGACATTCATTCATGAGATGGATCTATCTTAATAAATTGATAGCTTAAGTGTCAAACAATGTAGCCCCAAGTGAGCTGTGGTTCTGGTCTAGGCTGGGTTTGAGAAGTGGAGGTCATACGCAACGCTACACATGACATCGCAGTAAACGGAGTTAATTACTGCTATTAAACATCAAAGAGGCTGAGAGCTGTAGCTTTTGCTCTCACGTCAGTGTTAACTACAATGCAAGACAGCAACACACACAGACGTTGTCATGTCGGCAAACAGGGTAGATCAACACTCCCTGTGTTATGTTATTTATTTAGAATATTTTACATTCTAAAGTAGAGATGGTCCAATACCGTTTTTTATTCCCAATACCGATTCTGATCCCTGAATTTGCGTATCAGCCGATACCGAGTACTGATCCAATACCAGAGGGTTATTTATTTTATTATGGTTTAACAGCTGTGTACTAGTATCCCTGTATGGATGTGATATGATTTCTATCTTTGTTGTTGGTTTGCCTCAGGTTAAACTCTCAAACAATGAACGCCACAGAACTTTCTTTTTTCATCCAGTTTGACAGTAAATTATAACAAGAACATAAATAAACAACATAACTACATTATAACTACTTTTATTTTATTTTACTACTTTTTTCAGCCCTTTATTACGTGGTATTGGATTGTTGCATATGCTCCAGTACTCCACACCTCTGCGTGTGTGTGTGTGTGTGTGGGTCGGAGCTCTGCTCTGCAGATAATCTTGCCCTTACACACTCTCAGGTACCAAAATGTGGTACCGTTTGATTTAAAATGAATCCGTCCTTGGTAGTACCGACGTAATTTGGTCGGTACCCAAAAAAGTACAGAGTTCGGTACCCAATAGGGGTGTGACGAGACGCTTACTCCACGAGACGAGACACATCACGAGATTGGGTTCACGAGAACGAGACGAAGACGAATTAAAAAAAAAATAAAGAAATCCTGTGATGAAATATATGAAGGAAAATAGTTTTTTTTTATTCAACTGAAATCACAAAATGCAAAACAATTTAGGTGCTGTACCTGTTTATTTAAAAAAAAATAAACAGTATAAATAAAATAAATGTGTAAATAACAAAAATAAAACTTTAAATGCAAACAGCTAAGTGTATCAATAACCAAGTAACTGCTCTCTTAAAACTACAAGTGCAACAGAAACATTTTTTAAATTTTTTTTTAATGTTTTCGTCGCGGGTGCAGTAGTTGTAGAGAGCTGTGGTGGTGCTGGAAGTTTTTTGCATAGTGCGCGTGTTGCCCCGCGGTATACGGCATTTTTTCTTACAATGTTTACAATTGTGTCGTCTTGTCTGTCACTCTTTCGCCTTATCATTTCCGCAGGAAAACCAAAATGTTGCCACCAAATGATTTAAAAGTGGCAGGGGGATCTTCAATAGTAATGCACCGCTCCATCACGCTGAATCACATCGCCTCACAGAGACAACTTTTCGACTCGACGAGAGAGATCCTCGTCACGTTTTAATCTCGCGAGATCCCGTAAAACGAGATCTCGTCACACCCTTAGTACCCAACCCTACTTTCATCATAATATAAGTAATGTAATAATACAATTGTATGATGATGATGATGATTGATTGTGTAGTAATTTGGTCATCTGGGCCTGAATCTTGTTCTGTTTAGTTTGGTCTTGTTTTACATTGTTTATGTTTTCTACCTCCCACGTAAAGTCACTTTGAGTCTGTGAAAAGCGCTATATAAATTCTATTTATTATTATTAGTAGTAGTAGTAGTATTTGGCAAACCCTCTGTTGGCTTTTTTCTTACATTCAGAATTACTACACATACACATGTTAACCTTGTATGACATGCTTTGGCAATACTGTACTACTTTATCATCACCATGCCAATGAGGAATCTGAAAGCGAGAAGGAGGCCTTACCTGTCTGGGGTCGGACCGTGGTGATGGAGTCTAGGTAGGCCTTGATGTCTCTCTGCTTAAGCTGCATGGCGAGTTCAAAGGCCGTCTTGGACAGAACATTGACCCTGTCTGGGTCAGCTCCACGCTCCACTAGCTGCTGGGTCACAGCCACCTTCCAAACACATGTAAATACATTTAAAGTGACACATGCTATAAGATGCCATGAATCCAAAAGACACCCACCACAATACCCATAATGTATTACCCATCCGTCTTGTTTATCTATCCAACCATCCATCCATCCATCCATTGAACCAACCTTCCCACTGAGGGTGGCCACCATTAGTGGTCCCCAGCCAGTGGTCTTCTGGGAAAAGTTGACATCAGAGCCCCATTCTAGCAGCAGGCGCACTGACGCCTCGTGGCCATGCTGAGATGCCACCATCAGGGCTATGATGTCCATGAATTCTCTGCCTCCCCCTGGACAGCCTTCACTACTTCTAAAACCAGCCGCGCTGTGAGAAAACAGGGAGCCACAAGACTTATTCAAAGGTAATCCAAATTGAGTTTTGTGTCGGTCTAGGAGCAGGTCTAAAAAACAGCCCAAACCTGCAGCTGTTGTTGTTGTTGCCGTTAGAGACTGCCTCCTCCGCAGCAACAGCCAGATGATCATAGTCATCAACGTGGGCCCCGCTCTCCAGGAGTAGCTTGACTACATGAGTGTGTCCCCCACGAGCCGCCATGGTCAGAACACTCGCACCTAGCCGGTTCCGCCCATTAATCTCTGCCCCGTTCTCCAACAGGATGTGGGCGACAGTCAGGTGACCAAACCTGGGTGGAGAAATAGAGAAAAGGTATGAGAGAGAGAAAGAGAGAGAGAGTGGGGATATTAAGTATCTATATTCCCCCTAGTTTTGAACAGTGTATCAAACATACAAATTAATTAGTACACTCTTCTCTAAGCCGAATTAGCACCACCCAATCAAGTCATGTCACACCCCATTAATTCATCCTTAAGTTTTAACCTAACATCCACATAGGAAGGCCCCAGGCAGCTGTTAAAGTGCAAACACTCACTGTGACATGTGTCATATTGGAAGCCAAATGTGTGATGCGTTTGCATTACAATCAAACGCATCACATACTATAGTATACTATAACTTCCCAGTTTCTTCACTGTATGGCATGCCCTGCTTGTGCGCTTAGTTGTACACTGTACACTGATGAATATGTTAGTTATACCCCCAAGGTTAGGACACAGCCATTAAAACCAATATGTGTCACAGCCATAGGTCACGACACTGACAGTTACATTAAATTAATAAAATTAATATAATAATAAATAATGTATACAATGGGAAGGGGGGCAATTACAATTTACAATCTGTTAATATTACACACAGGCCTGGATTACACACACACACACACACACACACACACACGCTAATGGAGAGATGTCAGAGTGGGGGGGGGGCTGCCCATGGAAAGGCACCCTGAGCAGTTGGAGGTTCTGTGCCTTGGTCAACAGCACCTTGGCAGTGCCCAGTAGGTGAACTGGCACCTCTCCAGACCACCATACTTTGGTCCGTAGGGTAAGGTGACCAGATTTCTCAGACAAAATCCGGGGACATTTTCAGCTCCGAAGCGTTTTACCTCCAAAACAAGTATGTTTTTATTTTGTAAAACTTAAAACGGGGACACTAGACTAGAGCTGTTCTTATTAGGGGCTGAGCCCCCCCCCCAGGTCTGATCCTAGACCCACCCCTGCTGCTACTTCCTACTCACACTCCACTACACCTCAAGATAGAAAGTCCTAATATTGTCAAGATAAAAAATCCATCCTTATACTTCAAGTAAAAAGTCCTAATATTTCAAGATAAAAAGTCTTAATATTTCAAATATAAAGTACTAATAGTCCTAATATTCAAGATAGAAAGTTCCAATATTTCAAGATAGAAAGTCCTTATAGTTCCAATATTTCAAGATAGAAAGTCCTTATAGTCCTACATTTCAAGATAGAAAGTCTATATTTCAAAGAAGAAGTCTCAATATTTCATAATGTTGTAATGTTTACTGAACTACTGACAGCTTTTGCTTTACTGCTCAAGGCTTGTTTCTGCAACAGCTCCTTGAGAATCAGATACAACAAAAACTACTGAGGACATAATTTCCTTTGACAGTGATGCAGTATTACAACGATTGCTGCCAAGTAAATAATAGGATAATTGTCCAGCTTTATTACGTTCATAAAAGTGCTTGTTTAGCTGCTAACAGACTCGATTAATATTCTAAGTGTCTTGACAACATATGGGAAGGATTTCAAGGAGGTCGACCTTTCTGTAAAGTTAAGATCCTTTTTAAAACATAAAAGTCCGCGAAATTGCGTTCGCTAAAACCCACCAGACTCCATGTAAATAATCAGTGATTTTAGCATGGTAACACACGGCTTCTAAAACCTCTCTGAGCACCGCGGGCTCTGGCT
>NW_022605576.1:1708813-1709042 GCF_008692095.1 Etheostoma spectabile | reverse complement strand
TGCGTGTGTTGGGTGTGCGACTATCGGCTCCGTTTTGTCAGTTTTTCATTCCAATTTCGGGTCTTTCAGTCACAGTGAAAACCGGGGACAGGTAGCCAAAATTGGGAACTGTCCCCGGAAACCGGGGACGTCTGGTCACCCTAGGGGGACTTGAACCGGTGACCCTCCGGTTCCTAACCCAACTCTCTACTGACAGAGCAACTGCCAACCCATATATGGGGGGGGGGGG
>NW_022605576.1:1701553-1708803 GCF_008692095.1 Etheostoma spectabile | reverse complement strand
GGGGGGGGGGGGGTAATGTTGGTTCACGAAACTGACGCTTGAATCTGGCACTTGCTGAAAAAAGTTCATGTAACAGGCATGACATTTATGTTTCTATTCGACAAATTCAAGAGCTGGTCCCGAGTCCCCCGACCATTTCTACACCGAGTAACGTTAATGAAAGGACGAATAAAATCGCCAGATTGTTCAATGGAGTTTGGTGTGTCCGCCTCTTCATGTAGTACATTAGACCAGTGCATTGAGCTCGAGCCCCAGCCTCACCTAGCAGCCTGCATCAGCGGGGTCCAGCCGTAGTTGTTTCGGCTATCCACCGAGGCCCCTTTTCGTAACAAAAACCGAACCAGGTTCTCATGACCGCTGGCCGACGCAAACTGCAGGGCGGTGTTCCCCTCCTCGTCTGTACAGTCCACCGGTACCAGAGACAACATGTCCGCGGTATTGCACTCCGACCCCGCTTCTGACCGCAGCCTGCTCTGCCGCCCGGACTCTTTCGAGGCTCCGGGCTCCAGGATGCCCCGGGCGGTTTCATAGTCCCCCTCGTCGCAGGCCCGGAAAAGCAGCAGCGAATTAGCGGGGACACCAAAATTCATCTCCTCATTTAAAGTGTTACTCCGTCTCCATTTAATCAATCCAGTTAGTGTCGTTTCATCGAAAATAACGGACTCCAAGTTTCCCTCTGTCACCTGGCGGCGGCCTGGGATTGGAAAGCATGACGCAGAGAAAAATAAGTTTTCTATAATAAGTCTTCTTCTTCTCAAACACTACACCCTGGGAATCATCTTTTACAATCATAAACTTTCGTAATATCTCAACGCGTTTCGACAAAACTACTTTTTGGCAACCACTGCCCCGGTTCCGTTACTTCGTCAATGCATCTACAACACAACATTTGACTTCCGCTTTCCTCTTTCAAAATAAAAGCTTATTATTTAAGCAATGTAATAAATACGGTTTTTTTTTAGGAGTTACTCTAATATAAGGACACATCGGATGAGGGGAGAGCCATATGGGGGTGTATTGGTGTTTTAAGACCCGAACATCTAGTGTTAGGCAGCAGTGGTTAAGGTTAGAGTTAAGGTTAGGTTTGGGGCACAAGGGGACCACTGGTGAGGATAAGTTCAGAGAGCAACGTTAACGCTCATAACATGGTTAACCGTCCATTTTTATTTTTGGAACATTCATTTATCAGAATCATTTATTTACCATTATAAATTATATATACATGTATGTATATTTTTCTATTTTTTCTTTTTTTAAATCTGCCATTATAAATGCAAATACTGATAGTTTGAGAAATGCCTAATATCGGTCGAAAATATCGGCCGCCGATATATCGGTCGTGCTCTACTACAAATGTCAGTCATGCAGCCTAACATGCATAACTTATTTGTCTAATGTTTATTCATGATATGAGTTAACCCTCCTGTTGCCCTAGGGTCAAATTTGACCCATTTTCAAAAAAGTGTCTATGTCAGAAATTGGGGTTTTCGTTCAACAAAATCGTCAAAAAAATAATAACTTGGATCGTTCCCTACAACGCTATTCACGAGTAAAATAAATGATCAGTTCACTACTTTTTTTTTCCTTCCATTTTATAGCATTTGAAAAAAACAAACAATGAAAGAACGTCGAAAAAGTGACAAATATGTCGGAAAAAGATTTTGAAAAAAGAGCCTGTGTTAACTGTACGAAGGGTACTGTGTTCAATATGGAGACATCAGACACATCTGTGAACCTTTACAGTAAACTCTATACATTGTGTAATAATTCAACTTTTTTTTTTAATAAATTAAAAATGCAAAACCACGCCAACACTCACAAACACTACAACATACGGCATGATACTTAAGATACCAAATGTGTTTAAAAGTCCAAAAATAAACGTACATACCGTATTATGCAGAATGACTCGTGTCCAGGTTATTTTATTATTGAACCATCAATATTAATGCATCATCATGTAGGCCAACATTGATTTCTAAGCAGAAAATAATAATCACTGCTTTAAAGATGGGTCTGTAATCAGCGGACACTTGTTAATGTGTGGTATTAAAGATGTGGGTTCTGTAAACTCTTAAATTATGTATAATGTTTTTATTCATACTGTTTATTGATTATGCTGTTTATTGATCCCCCATTCCCCATTGGGGAAAAAAGCAGTTTCGTACCCTTCTGCAGTTTTACAGTGACAAAAAAACGATTTCAAATAAATTTCCTTATTGAACTCTGACAAAAGTCTTTCTCCGATTTTGACTTAATTGTCAAACAATTTCATAATTTCTGCTTTTAACTAAAAAAATCATGGGTAAATGAGGTTTATGGACCATGAATTTAAAAAAAAAGCCTAATTGTAAAACTTGTGTTTAAGTTAATTTGAGGGGTGTGTGTACCGTCCTGGGGGAAAAGCATAGAAAATAAAAATAAAAAAACATGTTAAAGAAACAGGGTTTTTGACCCCTTCTGGTCCGTCTGATATATTTATTTATTTGATAAAAAAGCTTGTAAAACATCAACCTTGTTGTGCACAGTCAATTTAAAAAGATCTTTCTTTCAAGACAAATTAGACTGTCGGAATGTTTGTGTTGCATTGATGCCACCTGAATGTAAAAAAAAGCTATAGGACCATAAATACAACTAAAAAAACACAACGGAAGTTGAATCCTTCAGAGATTTATTGAAATCACACGCAAAAATATGATAGCGAAGCAATTTTCTTTTTGTAAAACAGTTGGCTCATGTCTTTGGAGCGTTGGAGCACAGAAATTGACATTATAAATTACATAGAACTACAACTATTTACATTTTTTGCCCTCATGCCAAGCCCCAAAACAGTTCCTGTCTGCAATAACCCAGTGGGCCACATCACATGCCCTGCATTTCTTTTTCTTCTTCTTTTTTTTTCAAAAAGCTTTATTGAAGGTTTTTTACAAATTACATGTTATAACATACATTAGAGAGCAAAAAAAGATGAAGACAACAAACTACGAATTACAAAAACATGACAGTTTACATTATAAAGTGCGAGAGCGTCAAAGTGGGCATGTGTTAAAGGGCCATGTTTAAAGTGCATGTGCTATAGTGCAAAGAACAGACCATAAGTCAAAGTAGTCAAAACATTACATATTAATATCAGTTACACAAGGTAGGAAGCTGATTTATGTGTCTAATTTTTTCCTTCTTCTTAACTCAGTGATGACTTGTTTAAAAACGTCATCACGGGTTATGACAGTCTGTTGTATCGTCATACAGCACCTGGTCCTCCACAGTTTAAAACACACGATACATATTACAATTTGCAAAAGTTCTTTGTCTTTTTCTAACACACACTGGTCCATTATACAATACATTACACTTTTATAATTCACATTAAATTTCACACCACACACTTTCAATTTATCCCAGACTTCCTGAGCTCTGTTGCTGTTGTGTCTCATCATCGTTGCATGTGGTCATGGGACAACTCCAAGACACAACAGCTCTCACAGGAAGACATGTCACCCCCTGCATTTCCAGGGGGTGACCTGATCTGACCTGCCTTATCTGCCTGCAGTGTGCACATGGCCTTTGACCCTATGAGGCCTTCTGAGCAAAGTCTTAGATTTTTTTTTTTTTTTTTATTATACTTTAATAATCCCACAAGGGGAAACTACACTTTTCACTCTGTTGTTATTACACACAGGCCTGAATTACACACACATGCACTAATGGAGAGATGTCAGAGTGTGGGGTTGGGGGTTCAGTGCCTTGCTCCAGAGCACCTTGGCAGTGCCCAGGAGGTGAACTGGCCCCTCTCCAGCTACCAGTCCACCACCATACTTTGGTCCGTACGGGGGATTTGAACCGGCAACCCTCCGGTTGGGTCCCAACCCAAATCCCTATGGACTGAGCTACTACCACCCCCAAAGATAGATCATACACATCCCACCAACGAGTGTTTTTGTATTTTATGTCCCACGCAGCATAAGAAGACAATGGCTGAGATGCCACAGTACCGTAACCACCACAGCTAAAAAAAAAAGCCCTGCCCATCCCCCTGCAGCTAAAAGTTGTGACTGTTGAAAGCCTCACTCAACCCCCTTGCAAGTAAAAGGTGTGAAGTGTTGAACCCCCCCCCCCCCCACCACAACATCCTTTTGTGTGTAGCTCTAAGTAAACTCACTAAAACTCAAGACAATAAAATGGCTGGGAGACAAATGAAATCCACCACTCTTACTACTCCGTAACAAACACATTTACAGAAAACGCTGCTGTGCACTTTTTTATTTTATGCTAGAACATTTTAAGCGTTTTTATTTTTATTTTTATACTTTTACAGTAAATAAATGAATGATACTTATAAATGGTAAAAGTCCAATGCCTCATTTACGTTCATAGTTTGCTGAGATGCCATTTTTCTTAGTGTTTCTCCGTATCTTCTCCAAAATGCTGTGTCTCCCGTCTCTTTCTCTCCCATTTTCTGAGTTCCGCTCCAGGCGCAATAACGCCCACCCACTTGGACGACGGACCAGCCTGTCATTGGCTGTAGCACAATAACAAAGGCCCAGTGCATCATGGGATATCTAAAATGGCGGTTATCATCGAGCTAGCGGAAAAAAACAGCCGAATTGATAAATTGATAAATTATGGACATAAAGGGGATCAATCTTGGATGTAAGAGTATGGATTTATTGCTCAACAACTCCGAAATATGGCACAAGTTCCAGATTGGATAGAAAATCATCTGTAAAGGCTAGAACGACACCCAAAACATCGCCGTAAAGGCTAACTGGTTAGCTTTTAGCCCAAAAAAAGGGTAAGTTAATATCTATTATGGTTATAAAATGATTCAAATATGAATAAGAAGTGCCTTTTTCACTCGTGGGTGAGTGTCCCGGTTCCAGAGGGTTTTAAAAGAACAGTTTTCAGTTTTCATCCGGGAGGACAACACAAGCGTAGCCACTAGATGTCGCTGTTGATTATGAATGCGTCTGAAACACCAAAGAAGAAGTGTAAGTAACCCGGATGAGCAGTACATAATGAGGAAACAGGCCTCTGCTCGCTCTTTTCCTGAAGAGCTAACCACGTTTGTGGCTCTTGTTCCTGGCTCACCGCTGTTCGCTTGAATTTCTTCCGAATAAGTCGGTCAGGAATAACCAAAATGGTACGTGTTGTTTTAATATAGCTTACGTTTTCGACGACCCGCATCATGTAGCTAGTAATTTCCTTATTCTGTATTTTAACGAAATTCTCGGGGTTTCTGGCTAATGTTAGCACCGAAGGCTAATGTAGCTTGAGTGGATGTCCCGCCACATATCCTTCACAAACTAGACTTTTTAATAAGAACCTGTGTGTTGACAAAGCTGTGAACATGTGGCGACATGAAGCACCGTGTTTCCCGAATCTTCTAGAAACGTTTCATAATTCGGCATAACTTACTTAAAAGTGCACAAGTAGCATTTAATATAGCTAAGGTTGTAATTTCCCATGTTTCAGAAACTAGCATCGGAACAACGGACAGTTGTCACATTGTTTGAAGTTAGCTAGCTGGCTTAATACACCATTTATATGACTTAACGTTACTGTAGGCTTCTTTGCTATACATTGGTGAACAGTTTTCGTTAGGGCTAGACTTGGACAGCGTTCGCCAACACTATTGTAACACATAGCATGGCTTTCTTTCATTGTTGAAGCGGTGTATTGTAATTAGTCGTGCTAGCTAGTTAGCTGGTGCTGCGTTTAGGTGCACATTTAATTCTCCAGCGTGTTTGACGACTGAAACAATTTGAAGGATAATTCAATTACTAAGTTGAGTTTTTAACTAAACTACAACAATAATTCTAAATGAAATGAGCTCTATTAATATCCCCAAAAAGTCTCAAACTGAAGTTTTAGTTTTCTTTTAATACTAAATGTTAGTGTTGCAGTTGGTATTAAGATTAAAGTCAGTGCTGTAGCTGTGATACAAAAGGAAGTACTCAAGTTATAAACTCTTAACGCACCCACCAGGAATGTTACATCTGTCCTTGCTGACCCATGTTGTCTAAAATCCTGTGTCATGGTAAGTGTTTTCATAACTTTCTATACATGCAGGCTTTCAAGGACACTGGCAAGGCACCGGTTGAGACTGAGGTCGCCATCCACCGCATCCGCATCACCCTCACCAGCCGCAACGTCAAATCTCTGGAGAAAGGTAACAAGATCCAAATAATTAATGTTGAGCCTAGTACATGGGTGTGAGCTATGAGGATACATTTCCATCTGATAAACTGTGAAGACTGGATATACGCTATTCTGAGCCATGGCTTTAAAAGTATCGTAGAATGATTGCCGGTTGCTTGTGTTTTGAAGTTGTTTTTTTATAATTCAGTGTGCGCAGACTTGATCCGTGGGGCTAAGGAGAAGAACCTGAAGGTGAAGGGACCCGTCCGCATGCCAACCAAGGTACTGAAGGACACTGGCTAGACAAAAACTTTCACATTTACTGCATTGGTGTAAGTCCCATCACCTGCGATGTTGGTGTCTGAGGACGTGGACTGACCGGCTCTCGTCATGCATGTTCAGTTAAATGGTGAAGTGGCATTAAAGTTGACAATTTCCCCCTATTCAATCAAAATGTATGATTGTGTTACACTCTTATAGGATATTTATGGATGAACCGAGCCCAGACATTCAAACCGTTAACACTGAATACTCTTGAAGTAAACCACCTAATGTGTCTGCCATGTTTTTCACAAGTTTCAGCCAATGTAAAACAAATTGCAAGAAACTAAACCTATCTTACAGACTTTAAGCTGTTCTATCACAAACAAGGTGCTGGATGCAAAAGATAGTAAAAGAGAAGCATCTGCGCATATCTCCATGTGTCAGAGTGAAAACTTGGACACATGTTTAAATTTTCACAATCTTAACTAGCCTCAATATTGATGATTGGGTTGACAAAAACCCAGAACATGTTTTTTAATTTTCAAATCACTAAATCTACGGTCAAGTAAGAGTTTCAGTTAAATTTCCCTATAATGGTCCCATGGTCACCTTTCTGATGGGAGTAAAATATGTAATGTTTGGCTTCTGGTTGTGTGATCCTGTACTAATTATATTGACAATGAAGCTGAAATGGCAGCCATTCTTTTATTGGCCTGTCAAAATTGAATACCTGAAATGTAATCGACTTCTATACTGCATAGGAACAGCATGAATGCAGTGTGAATATGGGACGACCACCACCAATTTAGAAAGTGTTTATTTTTATTTTTTGGTGAAGCTAAAGTGTT